>NW_023269682.1:0-308344 GCF_004353265.1 Vitis riparia | reverse complement strand
TGGTTGAAAGCTCTATAACTGTTTGCGAATCATTGATACTTGATTGGATTTTGATGGCATACCTTAAGAATTGAAGTCTTTTAATAGAATATTTTGATACTAGGAGGTGATTAATAAGGACTCACATTGCTGAAGCAAAAGAGATAAGTGTTCTTCCTTTTATTTTCCTTTATTACAAATCTTGGATCTAAAAACAGAGAATATTGGAGAAAGAAAATAGAGGAAATATCTATTTCATTGATATTTGGACTCAGTACATTTCCGAGATACACAAATGGTGACCTATATGCAGTCACAACTAACTACTCCAGCTCATTAAAAAAAATAGAAAAAGGAAAATAAATGTAATAATATCAACTTAATTGAGAATAGGAAAAAAAAGGTAATAGCTAATTACATAAATGCCATAATATTCTAATACTCTCCCTCAAGATGGAGAATGCAAATTGTGAATTCCCATCTTGCCGAACAAAAACTTGAACTGAGCTGAAAATAATGCTTTGGTGAGGAGGTCTACAACTTGGTGTGGGGATGAAACATGCATTATTTTAAGATAGCCTGCTTGAATCTTCTCTCGCACAAGATGACAATTGATCTTAATGTGCTTTGTCCATTCATGGAACATGGGATTGACTGTAATATGCAGTGTTGCTTCATTATCACATAATAATATTGTTGGCTAGTTGTGTTCAATTCGAAAATCACAAGAAGAGAAATCAACCAAACCAGTTCAGAAGTAACATTAGTCATTGCTCAATACTCTACTTCTGCAAATGAACTAGATATAGTGCTTTACTTTTTAATTTCCATGAAATCAATGACTCTCCAAGAAATACACAAAAACCACTAATTGATCTCCTGATTTCTTTGCACGTAACCCAATTTGAATCCACAAAAGCATTTAGTTGAACTATTGAAAATGAAGAGAAATAGAGACCCTGCCCCAATTCCTTTGGTATATTGTAAAACACGATGTACTGCTTGAAGGTGAGTTGTCCTTGGATTTGCAAGATACTAACTAAGTTGATTCACTACATATGACAAGTCTAGTTGTAATTGTCAAATATAAAAGCTTTCCAATTAAGCGCCTATACAATTTGAGATCTTTGTGGCTCTCCATCATCTTGATTAAGCTTAATGTTAGTTTCCATGGGAGTAGTTGTGGGTTAATAGCCTAGAAATCTGCTTTTAAGAGTAGTTAAAGGGCATAAGTCTCTAGCTAACAAAGATTCCCTTCTTTGACTTGGCCACTTCAAGACCAAGAAAGTATTTGAGTTGTTTAGGTCCTTAAGCTTGAATTGACTATCAAGAAAACATTTAAGATCTGCACTACCACTAGAATCATTGTTGGCAAAAGAAACATACAAAGAACTGCAACGAAAGAGTTAGCATTATATTTGATAAAAAATGAATGATCCGAGGATGATTGAGTGAAACCTTTCCTCAATAGCACACTTGAAAACTTGGCAAACCATTGTCTTAAAGCCTGTTGAGGCCATAAATTGACTTGTGCAACTTGCATACAGTGTTAGGAGAAGTCTTCCCCTCACGGTGATATCCTTGAGGTAAGCACATGTAAACCTCTTCAGTTAAATCACCGTGAAAGAAAACGTTGTTAACATCCAATTGGATGAGATGCCAATCGTGAATAGCTGATAAAGCCAACAAAAGTTTAATTGTTACCAATTTAGCCATTGGGGAAAATGTACTACATAATCCACACCTTCTTGTTGAGTATATCCTTTTGCAACTAAGCGTGCTTTTGACGCTCAAGTGTACCATCAACTTGAAAGTTTAATTTGTAAACCCATTTACATCCTACAGCTTGTTTTCTAGAGGAAGGGTGGTTAAGGACCGTGTACCATTCGCCTTAAGCTTGTAGTTCTACCATGATTTCTTGAAATGGAATAAATCCGAATAAAGATGAAGTTTTCATTATTCATGGACTGCATGCTTTGTTCTATTGGGGGCCATTGTGAATCGCTCAACTTCTCTGTAAGTTTCTCTTTGTTTCTTATAACAAGCTCAAAATATTTGTTGAAACCATTACCCTATTACTGAATGCTTCAAAACCCTCAGCAAAACCCAAATCCCCAACAATTCATTGAACTCAAACGCAGTTTGCATTTTGTATGACAGGTAGGGTATTTGCCACAATTTCACACAAAGTGAAATCATGCACATCAACTTGCTTAGCCTCACTTCTATTTGGTCAAAGGTTTTCATCAATCCCAACCTGAAGCCTCATGTATGATGATTTTCGCATAGCTCTTATACACACTTAAATGTTTATACTATATATAAATTCACATATGTAGTGAAATTAGTGTAATTTTTTTGGTATGTTTTTCTTGTTCTATTGTTTAATTGCAATTTGTAAACATTTCATTCATAAGTTTGAACGATACCTATATTTTTGGGTTGGTTATGTGTTTCACCATGCAACTTATTGCATATTTTTTTCAATTTCATTTTGCTGATAGTAATGTTTCATTAATTATACTGTAAAAGTTGATACAACAACAAGAAGGTAAAATTATGCTAGGAATTTGGCATGCATACTTTATTTCATCATAATTTCTATTTCCTTATTTTTTATTTCTTTCATTGTATTTTGAATCCCAAAATTTCGGGCAGTTTGGCGATGTTTTTAAAATTTTGTTTTGTAAAAATTGTTTTCAAATAGAGACAAAAATATATATATATTTAAAAAAAATTAAAAATAAGAGTATTAGGCAAGATGTTTTAAAAAATAGTTTTTTAAAACAAAAAAAAAAAAATTTGTTTGGATGAAAGAATTTGTATTATTTTTAAAAACATTGTCTTACTTTTATTTTATAAATTTTTATAAATTTAATTTATAATAATATGAAATCAAATTCAAGTTAAGTCTTATTCAAAAGTAAAAATTAAATCTACAATTATGTATGAGTTAAAGATAAATAATTTTTTTTAATTATGAAACAATTTTTTTATTGAAGTGAAACAAAAATTACTATAAGATAAAAATAATTTTAATATCCATTTTTAATACAAGTCAATAAGTACTTTAATTATTATTATTATTATTATTAATTTATTTTTACCATGATTTCTTATGCTTGATTTTAGAATTTGTTTTTAAGTTAAAGAACAAAAAAAAGTTTGTTAATGTCTTATAAAAATAAGGATATTTTGCAAATTGTTTTTATAAAATGATTTTTTTTTTAAAAAAAAGATTTGTTTGAATAAATTTTTTTTTAAAATGTTTTGATTTTGTGTAAAACATTTTAAATTCAATGTGTATAATATTAATTAATTAGATTTACTTGAAGTCTTATTGAAAATGAAAATAATTTTGTAATTACAAATAAATTAAAAAATAAATGGTTTTTTGTATAAACATAAATAGTAATATTATAATAAAATCAAGAATTATATTTTTAGTAGAAAATATATTATTTTATTATATGTTAGAAACATAAGGATATTAACATCTTTGTATTTTTATTTATTTTTTTTTGTTAAAAATGAATAATACATATTGTCAATGATATTTTATTTATGACTATGATAAGAAACTCAAGTTGAGTGCTTAAAAGGCAACTACGCTAAGATTCGTACATGTTAGAGAGTGACGCACTCACTCGAGTGGGAGCTCCACCGTAACATACTTGTTATCCTATATGTGTTATCTGTGATTATTAGAGAGAGTGGTTGGATGGTTTTCTACTCCAACACTCCGTGAACCCTTATAGGCTACTATAAAGTTTACCATATAGCCTTGAATCTAGGACTATGTTATGAAGTAAGGGTAAGATACTGCTACTTTAACATGTAACCTAAAGATAATAATTGATACAATCCAACGGAATATGTTAAGATTAAGGGTCTCCAAAAAACCCCAGCCCGGCCCAAGCCCGGCAGGCCCGAGCCCATTCCTGGATAGGCCGGGCCATGGGCTCCAATTTAGGCCCGGCCTGGCCCGGTGGGCTGGCCCGCCCGTAGGCCCATAGGCCCGCCTGTAGGCCCGCCACTTAAAAAAATATATATATAAAAAAAAATATTCAAGAAATAGAAAATGCTACATAAATAAAAATATTCATTGCTAACTATTTTATTCATTGAATATATACGTTACATTTGAAAATGTGGGAAAAGTTTACATCACTACAAAATAAATACATCCCAACTAGGTTGGCACCTACTTATTTGTCAATCATTTGTACTTTTCAACCACAAAAAAAAAAAAAAAAAATGACATACATTTAGTAAAATATTTTAATCATTATCTCTTGGCGGTGATGGCGAACTATCGCAAATCCATGAAGATCTTGATGATTTTAGTTTTTCCATATTGACAAGCATATTTTCTTCTTGAATAGAATCAAATATCCTTTTATCTGCTATTGCCTGTCTTTCACACATATATTTGCTTCAATAGAATCCGGCGCTAAGCTGCATCGTTTATCACTAACTACTCTTCCACCTGCACTAAAAAGCTTCTGATGCAACTGTACTCACAGGAACTGTTAGTACATCACGAGCAATGATAGAAAGCACAGGATATTTGTGTTGTTGTGATTTCCACCATATTAAAATATCAAAATCTTCATCATTTTCAAATGAAATTAAATCAATATTAAGATATCTATCTAAATCAGTTGTGTTGTTTTTGAGACTATTTGTTGTCTTTTTCGACTTTTTAACATTTCTAGAGCTCCTTTATAAAAAGATGAAGAACTATAGATGTAGGTGGTAATTTAATAGAACTAATATCATCACCATATTTTTCTTTATAATAGTTATATAAATTATATAATAATGAATTTATTTCATTTTTAATTTCTTCAATTTTTATTTGGTCATTAAAATAAATAATTGTTAACCATTCATCCAAAGCTTCAAATTTCAATCTAGGGTCCACAATTAAACCAAGATAAAAAATTAAAGGTATTTCTCCCAATATTTTCTAAATTTTTCTATCATTGCAAATATTGCATCATTAAATATATCCAAATTTAAATATTTTTGAAGTACAATAAAAATATTAGTTATTTGCATGACAACTCGGTTTGAAGATGGATAATATACACCACAAAATTTTTTTGTTGAAGTATCAAATACTTCAAAAAAATCTCTTAAAAGATCTGCAATATGCCAATCATAATTATTTAATACATCAATATCTGCTTCACAATCATTGTTAATTAATTGTATTTCATATAGTTCTACTACTTTCTATATTTTGTAATAGTTTGTAAAAGTTTATAAGTGGAATTCCATCTAGTGGGCATATCCAAATTTTATATTTCTTTTTTTCATATTTAACATTTTGCAACAATAAAAAATAATTCATGTTTTGCTTGAGAACTATTAAGACCCGCAGCAATGCCTCTAATTTTTTATAATGTATCATCAACGTGTTTTAATCCATCTTTTACAATTAAATTTAAAATATGTGCACAACAACACACTTGAAATATTTTACATTGATATTCTTTTATTTGCCAATGTCGTTTTAATCTAAATACTGTTGCATCATTATTAGAAGCATTATCTAATGTTATTGTAAATATTTTATCACGAATGCCAAAATCTATAATTTCATCATTTATTAAAGATGCTATATTTTTACCATTATGTGGAGAATTTATTATTTTAAATGAAATAATTCTTTTATTTAATTTCCATTCATTATCAATATAATGAGCAGTTATACATAAAAAAACCACTATGAGTTAAAGATGTCCAAATATCAGATGTTAAACAAATTCTTCCTTCAAAATTTGCAAAAAATTTTTTAAAATTTTCTTTTTGTGTTTCAAAATTTTTTATAAGAATTCTTTTAACTGTATTTCTAGAGCAACCTTGAAACTGAGGATTAACAGCTCGTTGCATTGTTCTCGTAAAATCATGAGTTTCCATGAAATTGAAAGGTTGTTCTGCTCTTATTATATAATCAATCATTTTTTCACGACAATAAGATTCATCATAAGAAAATATTTTTAAATTTCCACTTTCATATTTACCTAATTGCATATAATTTCTAGTATCAACATTATTTTTAGTTTTACAATTTTCATGATGCCTTTTTAAATGACTTGTACCTGCATTTGAGCCACCACTAAGAAGTTCGTTACAAATTTTATATTTTGCTTTTATTTCTTTTTTATTATTTTCTAAATTTATTTCTATTCTATCAAAAAAATTCCATATATTTGAAGTAAATTTTTTGCTATCACATGCATTAGATGAAAAGCAAGAACCACTTGTCATAATTATAATTATTGATAAAATATTATGCTAAAAATAATAAATGTAAAATTAAAATGTAACAAATAAATAAAAGTAAAGGTAAAGTATGTTACTAAATTGGAGAACCGAAGCAGAAATTCCTTCAAATTTGAACTCTTTGAACCACCAATGCTTGTTTTTCACCACCATTAATATTGAATAATTTGAGACAAAATGCAATAATCAGAAATATTGTGGAATGGGAGAGAGCTTAAGAGTTAAGAGAATAGAAAAAAATTGAGGGTATTTACTATTTATAAGGATTTAAATATTAGGATTTAATTTTTTTTTTTTAATCAAGACCGTTCAATGGTCATAATATTGAATTGAGTGGCAGGCATGTTCAACGGTCACAGCCAGCTCACTTTTATTTTTTTTCAAAAATCATACAACATTTCTAATATATATATAACTAATGCAAAATAGTTACACAAAAGCTTTCTTGTAAAGTTTTGTTTTATTTTATTGTAGTGTTATTTTTACTTAGAGAGAGAGAGAGAGAGAGAGGGAGAGGGAGAGAGAGAGGAGAGAGAGGAATAATTGTTAGTTACCCAAGTGGTCAAATTAGAAAGTTTTCATAGTTTAAAATTCAATTCCTCATGATTAGGGATGAAATGAGGCGGGTTTCGGACGGGTCACCCCCATCCCAACCCTGTCCCATTTATTCAAAATAATTCTCATCCCTATCCCATTTAAAAAATTAAACGAGGCGGGGTGGGGAGGATAAATTCTCATAACGCCTTGCCCTGTTTAAGTTTTTTTTAAATTTTATTTTATTTTATTTAAATTACTTATAAAATTTTTAATTATATTAAAATAAATATATTTTATAAATAATTAAATTATTATATTTTTATAACTTATTTTATTAAAAATATTTTATTATTATCTATATATTAAAAATAATAAAATAAGAATTAAATTAATTTAATTTATATATAATTGGGGCTGGACGGGGCGGGATGGGGCAATACCTGAACCCATCTCGGGTTTTAAAAAAATTCGTAAACCCATTTATTAAAATTGAACCTCATCCCATTAAGGGCGGGTACTTGAAAAAACCCGCCTCATTGCCATCTCTACTCATGATTATGTGATGGTATATATGAGATGATATAATAATAGATATATATTTTGTTTTGTCATGAGTATATTGAAGTTCATTGATTAAAAATTATTTAAGGATCGCTCAAAGGTTGATTAGTGAATTGTATAGTAGTGAATATGATCGTGGGTAATTAATATACATTATTTGATATGTTTAGTATATCCAAAAATAGCGAACATGTCATGTTAGAATATATATAATTGTCAATCATTAAAAATAAATTAAGCATCAATTATGTGCATTTATTGTTTATCTTAATGTTAATATATGAATCTGTATTATGTGGTTAAGTTTATAATTGGAAGCATTAATGTATAAGCACTTTAAAGACCAATTTAGTAATAATTTAATTCACTAGTGATGTTTACAATGTTATAACCACATTAATAGGTTTAATGGATTAGAAGAGTATTAATAGGTTATTCATATCAATTGACATACAATCCAATTTAACTCATTTATTAAACATGTTGTATCATTTTATCCATATAATAAATGAGATGTGTTAGTAGCAAACCACTTTGATATGATCATTGAATGGATTGCATCCATTTTACTTTTGCTATCCACATGAGACATTGGGCTAATTCGTCTTAGTATTAATTATCATCAAATTGATTAAAAGAGAAAATGATCTCAAATTTGTAAATCTAATATTTCTCATTTTTTAACTTAAAAAAATAATTTATTTTTTTACATAAATATTCTTCAACATTTTAATTATTTACATATAAATTTTAAAGAATTAATGGATTAAAAGAGATGAAAAGATCCCAAAATATAAAACTAACCTTTCTTGCTTTTGAACTTGAAAAGTATTTTTTTTTACATAAACACCCTTCAACATTTTGACTATTTACATGCAATTTTTAAAGAAAAAATGATTTTTATAATAAAAAAGTTAAGGTATTTTTTTTTTTTTTGTAAAAAATAAGTATTTTTTAAGTTGAAAAAATGGAGAGTTAAATTTGCAAGTTGGGGTGTTTTCATCTATTTTAATTAAAGAGTTATTTAATTATAACGGTAATTTGGGAATTTAAACTTCAATCATTTTTTTATTATATTTTAACTAAAATGTTCTCACTCTTTTTTTGTAAAAATAATAATTTTTTTTTAAAACCTATATATAAATACTTGAAATAATTAACAATATTTAAGTAAAACATGAATTTTTTTTTTTTTTTTTTAAATATATATGGAAGAGATTCAAATCACAAATGTCTAGGTTATTTTATCTTTTTAATAATAATAATAATAAACCATTATTATTGAAAAGCAATGTTAAACAAGATATGGGAGAGAGGCAATTGAGTGGAGGCATTTTTTTAGTTATAAATTTATGATTAGACCGACATACCGCCGCTTGCTTTGTGGTTGAAGTCAACAATGGAATGCCATCCAACTTTACTAATATCACGCGGTTTGCATCTTTCCTGTGACCCTTCAATGTGTTTTCGTCTACACCTCCCTCACTGCAATTCCATCTGCATCTGCATCATCGTCACTTGTCACTGTTATTCGCCATTCTCTTCCTCACATTTCTCACAGCTTTGTTCTTTAATTACAGCCTCCCAACTGTATTCGTTTCATTTGTTCATGAAGGGATAACTTTGAAGTCACAACTCGTTTCTCAGACTTCATCTCTCCACTGCTTCGCAATGGCTATTTCTTCTTCTTTCGAACGGGGCTATGATGTGTTCCTGAGCTTTAGAGGAGAAGACACCCGCAATAACTTCACTGCCCATCTCTGTAAGGAGTTACGCACCAAAGGGATCAACACTTTCATCGATGATGACAAGCTTGATAGAGGCCAAGTCATATCCCCTGCGCTTGTCGCAGCTATTGAAAACTCCATGTTTTCTATCGTTGTTTTGTCAGAAAACTACGCATCTTCTGGATGGTGCTTGGAGGAGCTGGTGAAAATACTAGAGTGCAAAGAATCAAGGGGACAGAGGGTTCTCCCTATTTTCTACAACGTGGATCCCTCAGATGTGAGAAAACACATGGGAAAATTTGGAGAAGCATTGGCTAAACATGAAGAGATTTTCAAGGAGAATATGGGGAGGGTGCAGATTTGGAGGGATGCTCTCACTCAAGTTGCCAATTTATCCGGTTGGGATTCACGGAATAAGTAATTTTCTTAGGCTCAGTCCCCTTCTTATTTCCTCTGTTTTTTTTTTTTTTTTCTAATATTTGTTTTTACATTATTCTTATTATTAAAATTGCTCAAGGAAATATTATGACTGTTGATAGCATGTTAATATTCTCCATTTAAATTTAGATTTTCATAGCTAAATCGTTAAACAAGACCTTTTGTGTTAATTTTTTTTTCTTGAATTTGTTGTAAAATTTTATATTAGAATTCTAAGATTTAGATACTTAGAGCTGACATGGGACAAACTCATTTTTAATTTTTTTTTTTTTTGGTAAAATTAATCAAAATGACCATGATAAGAGAGCCATGAAAGCATTGATTACAACACCAAACATATAAATAATCACATGCTACTGCTAGTTCATGTATGATTACCTTTTTATAATTTTATTTTCCATATATATAATATGGTGATTAGGACTAACATTAATCTGTTTTGCCTTCCAATATCATTCATTCAATAGTTGCAAGGTTTGGGAATGGGTCTGTGGTAATTAGTGAATCACGTGTCTAGGATAATGCATTATCAAACTTACTACTCTTTGTTCTTAATCATGGCAGGAATGAAGTTATGCTTATTGAGGAAATTGTCTCTGGCATTTTGAATGAAATAATCCATATACCATCAAGTGATGCTGAGGACCTAGTGGGGATAGATTCTTCCATACGTGAACTGGAATCACTATTATGCATGGAGTCAACTGATGTTCGAATGATAGGAATTTGGGGCATGGGGGGCATAGGGAAGACAACCCTTGCAGGAGCTATTTATGATAGAATTTCCAATCAATTTGAAGGTTGCATCTTTTTTGAAAATGTTGGAGAAGATTTGAAAAGACAAGGTATTGATGGCTTACAAGAGAAATTTCTTTCAAAAATATTAGGATGTAAAAATCTAAGTTTAACTGGACGCACTTTAATAAAGGCAAGATTCTACTCCAAAAAAGTCCTCCTTGTCCTTGATGATGTAAATGATTCAATAGTATTAGAAAAGTTACTTCCACAACGTGATTGGTTTAGTCCTGGAAGTAGAATCATTATAACAACTAGGAACAAAGACTTGTTAAGCATGCATGGAGTAAAGGAAACATACAAGGTCAAGAAATTAGAGGGCAATAAAGCTATGAAGCTCTTCAGTCATTATGCATTTAAACGAGACCATCCCATAGAGGATTTTATGGAGCTATCTAAAGACGTACTCGTGTACACTCAAGGCCTTCCATTAGCTCTTAAAGTTTTAGGCTCTCTTTTGTTTGGTAGGAGCAAGCATGAATGGGAAGGTGAATTGGATAAACTAAAAAGAATTCCTAATATGGAGATTCAAAGAGTGCTTCAAATAAGCTATGATTATCTGAATGACAATGAAAAGGATATATTCTTGGATATTGCTTGTTTCTTTTTGTGGGAGGACAATGATTATGTTACAAAAATCTTAGACAGTTGCAATTTTTTCCCAATTAGTGGAATAAAAGCTCTCATAAATAAGTCTCTCATAACTATTTCTGATAACAAGATAAAGATGCATGATTTGCTACAAGAAATGGGTAGAGAGGTTGTTCGCAAAAAGTCCCCTAAAATGCCTGGCAAATGGAGCAGGTTGTGGAATCATGAGGACATTTCTTATGTGTTGAAAAAAAATATGGTAAGAGCAAAACACATAAATTTTCATTTTTCACATACAAATATAAGATAAAAAACTATCACTTTTGTTAAAGCAGTACTTGTGGATCATATAATTTTTTTTATGCATTTTACACGCTTTTTAATTAATCTCTATACTTGGTTGTTAGGGAACAGAAGAAGTTGAAGGCATATTCCTCAACTTGTCTCATTCGGAAGAGAAACTAGAATTTACAACTCAAGCCTTTGTGAGGATGAATAGACTTCGATTGCTTAAAGTCTATAAAGATGACATTTCAAGAACCTTCCAAGACACCTCCAAAAAGGCAAATTGTGAAGTGCATTTTTCCCAAGACATTAAATTTCATTATGATGACTTAAGATTACTATATTTCCATGGATACCCATTAAAATCATTGCCCAATGACTTTAATCCAAAGAATCTTGTTGACCTCAGCATGCCTTATAGCCACATTAAACAATTGTGGGAAGGAATCAAGGTATTATTATAATTTATCAATGTTATTATCTTTATATAGCATGCAAACATTCATGGAAGTTAATTTTTAAATCACTTCTCTTTTTGGCAGGTTCTAGAAAAATTAAAATTCATGAATCTCAGGCACTCTAGATATCTACGAGAAACCCCGGATTTCTCTGGGGTCGTCAACCTTGAACAGTTAGTTCTTGAAGGTTGTACATCTTTGTGTGAGGTTCATCCTTCTCTTGTAGTTCTGAACAAACTCAATTTCCTGAGTTTGAAGAACTGCATAATGCTGAAGAGTCTTCCAAGCAACATTTATAATCTAAAATCTCTCGAAACCTTTGATGTTTCTGGTTGCTCAGATTGTGTGAACTTAAAATGGCTAAAGGAGCTCTGTGCAGACAAAGGAACACCATCTACCTCACACTTGATGCCAAGGAGTTCAAATTCCATTTGTTTCATGTTGCCTCCTTTCCCAGTTTTGTGTTCCTTAACAAAACTAAACCTAACAAACTGCTTTATATCAGATAGCGCAAATCTCGGTAATCTTGGCTTCTTATCTTCGCTGAAATCCTTAAATTTGAGCGGAAACCACTTTGTTACTTTGCCTTCGAGCATCAACCAACTTTCTCAACTGAAATGGCTGGGGTTGGAAAATTGCAAAAGACTTAAAGCACTCCGGGAGCTTCCATCAAGCATAGAAGAGATCAATGCACATAATTGCACATCATTAACCACACTTAGCTCTGGCTTCAAACTGAAGGGGGATCCCTTGTTGCCCCCACTTGAGCCTGCTTCCCCAGAGCTAGAAACCAGTATTCCAGAGTTGTTAAAAGCTGCATTCAGCCTTGTTATTCCTGGGAGAAGAATACCAGATTGGATCGGGAATCAGGACTGGGGTAGTGAAATAGAATTAGAGCTACCTCCAAGTTGGTTTAATTCCAATGTCCTGGCTTTTGCTTTTGCTGTAGTCTATAGTTTCCCACTTCCGCTCAGTCACAGGAGCAGTGGTTGGGTTAGTGCAGACTGCAACTTCTATTCCCATCACAGTTCTTGGCACTATGCTGTCTATCCTCAGACTACTCTAAGGGGAGGATTGGAGTCAGATCATTTGTGGCTGCTTTGTGTACCATTTCCCTCTTCTATCAATTTTGATGAAGTGATTCGAATTAAGGCTTCATTTGACATTTTACTCCGAATAGGAGTTTGTGCAATTAAGAAGTGTGGGATTGATCTAGTGTACAGGAATGAAGAGGTGAATGGCAACAATATAGCAATGATCCAATACATCTCTCCTCCTCCTAATTCAACTCTTCTCCTTGAAGAAATCCATGAGGGGGATTCCAGTGGAAGTGGGTGGTCTTATGATGGCTCAGAATCAGAGAATTCTGATTACTATAATTCTTGTGATGGGGAAACCAGTGAAAGTGGGTGGTGTAGTGATGACTCAGAATCAGAGATGCAGCCCGAGAAACGCTTGAAATGGAGCTCTAATCAGGACAATGAGGATTGAAGTGGTGAATGACAATAATCTAACACTAACCTAATTCAACTTTTATCTGTCCTCACAATTCAACTCTCCTCCTTGAAGTCCTAACACATTTGGAGGACCCACATATACAATGATAGAGGTAAAGGCCAAATCAATTCAATTATGGTATTACTTCTTGCCTCTCCGTTTTGGATCACACAATATCTTGGTATGTCACACTTGTTATGTCACATTGTTTCTCAGCACGTACGAGTCTGTAGTATGAATAAAAGAATATGCCATACCACTGCTTGATATAGGTTCTGCTTTTAATATTTAATTAAATTGTATATGTGATTAATTAATATATATATATATATAAAGGAGCTAATTGATGATGTTGGTCTGCAGCCAATTAATCTCATTTTGTGTGGTCTCTTCATTGGTGATTTAAGTTAGCATATTCTTGGAGAGTACATATCATCAATCGTAAAGGAGCCCAATGGGATTTACTTCTGTTTGGGTAATTAGTTAAAGACTAGCTATTACTGGTTCATTTAAGAATGGGCTGTCAAAATGAATTTATGTAAAACCAATCAAGTAGCAAAATGGATAGTTTGGAACAGTTTACTTAGTGTCTAAGACATGTTTATGATTAATTTGAGAGATACTTGAGCTTTTGGTGAGTGTCAAATCTGAACTTAATCCCTCAAATTAATCATCTTGGTTTAAATTGTTCAAATTTAATTTTTAGGTCTTGATAGATCCGGCCATTCCATTCTAGGTTTAGCATTTGATTAATGTTTGATTTTATTGAGCATTCCTGGAGCTTGCATCATCTGTAAAAGGAATAGATGCACACAGGTTGAGCATAATCAGAAACATTTTCAAGTTCATCAATGAACACATCTCAGTTTGTATTCAGATTTGCTAACTGCTCAAACTGAATCGATGCAGCAAAATAGTGGATGCTACAGTAATACAAGGGAGTCCTGTTAATTTATTTTGTGAATTCAAGTCGATATGATGAGATCTTCATTCCCTGAAGCCAGTTACTTCATCATATTTGTTAACCTGCTGGTCACTTGTCGTTGGAGGATGAACCTGGTGACAGTTGTAATAGATGTCTTTAAGTGGCTGAGTAAGTTGAGAAGCACTGAAGCCTCATTGAATATAGATGGCATACCTGACCAAGTAACCAAACAGAGGGAGCAAATTCATTCAAGAATGGCATTAGCGTCTCCACCCTTTATTCTGTTGGTATCCATTGTGAATCTCTCAACTTTGTGGTAAGTTACTCATTGGAAATATTAATTCATCATTCCATACACTTCTGATAAAACTCTGGAGGATTTGAACTCAAATAGAGTTTGCTTTTGGTGTGGCAGGTGGAGTAGCTGCCACAAGTTCATATGGACTAAACTTATGGTATGTACATTGGCTAGGATTTTCAGTAGGAATAGGTACCATGACACAGTTGCTTGGCCTGAGATAATTCAAACCAAGCTGTGTTTGAGCTTGAATTTGTGTTGGTTTTGGTTAAAGTTCTTAGCTTAGATGTTGTATGGCTTGATTTCCAAAAAATAGCCTGATATATAATTATATGTGCACAAACATCCTATGAATACTCATACATTTGTGCTGCATGTTGAATTCATTAATTTAGTATGAACTACATAGCTTCTAAAAAGGCTTTTAACCCTGTTCACCCATCCATGTCCTTTTTGAAGATCTCAACCAGTCGGTCTGAGAAGATACCATATTCCAGAGAAGGCTTGATGACTTCTACCATGGATAACCCAGCATAAGTTGTTTCTCTGGTAATGACTCACACACTTGCAACCTTGAGATGTAGCCGAAGTTTATGATTTCTAACTGTTTGAATACTGCATACTGGGTTTCTTCATTCTGGTCATGACTGAAGCCTTAACACATTCAAAGGACCCACTGATACCATGATAGACCTAAAGGGAATAAATCCATTCAAGAATGACACTATCTTCTTGGTTACTGTTCATTTATACCATTTGGTTTCTGGGGATGTCATTATTTTTCTTACTTAATGATATGTTGTTTGTTTCTTATTGTAAGTGTTTAGCTAGGTTGACAATTTTGGATAAAATTCCTAAATGTCTCCTAACTTGATTTTTCCAATCCTTCTTCAAACTACTTGCCTAATGAAGATCAAGTTATTGAATTTGTCAAGAAACCAAAGTATGTAGTTGAGGTTGGAGTTGGATGGAATTGAATCAAGTATATTATTTAAATGTTTTTCTTAAAATATTTTTGGAGTTAAGAAGGCTTGGGAAACTTTTTTTTTTTTTTTTACTAAGTGTTCAAAATACCCTGTTCCAGGATTGATCCAACTTTAGGTCAGATCGATTCAAGTTGCACTTTCTTGATGAAATCTCATTTGTTGGATTAAGGGCTTCCTTCATTTAAAAACCTAAAATTGTTTCTTGTGCTGTAGAGAAAGACATAACAACAACCATCCCTTTTGGTTCTCTTCTCCTTTCCTAATTTGGGATGTTTGGTTGCCAAGAAAATCCAACTTTCCTATTGTTTGCCAAACTGTTTTCAATGAATTTTCTTGAGAAAAAAATGAGTTAGATTCTTCATTCGTTCATTTCTCAATTTCGAAACTATTGGGTTTGGGTAAAAACCCATTTTCTACTTGTGTAGATTCAAGAAGAGGCCAAGATCAAGCTTGATGTGGACTCCAAGTGTGCTCCGAAAGATGAAGGTGAGAAGCTGAAATTGAAAGGTGTCAATCAAGTGGCTTGGGAAGGATTGGTAGGCTTTAGCTAGCTAAAACCTTGTATTCAGTTTTTGTTCTTCATAGTAGACATTTTTAATCGGTTGTAGGCCCGTGGTTTTTTATCTCTTCGGATGTTTTCCACATTAAAATTTGGTGTCATTGTCTCTTTCTCTCATTCTACTTTTTGATTTATTTTCAGTTTTTAATATCATTGATTACTTAGGTATATATGTTGAATGGAAGAAAAATGAGTTGAAATATGTGTGATTATCCTTTGGATATCTTGAATAATTTTTCTATTCATTTTGATTGATGATATCTTATAGTAATTGGAAATGAGGTAAGGAGATAATCGTTTTTATGAATTAATCTTAGGGAGTGTTGAAGCATTTGCATGTGACTTGCATTTGAAATTTGTTGGGGGAGCGTTGTTGCATTCATATTTGCATGTGATCTCTACTTTGTGTTTGAAAATATTTGTAAAGAAAAGTAAAATTAGTTAAAATCTTAAGGTTAGATACCTTGTGTTGGAAGACCTTGTAAATTGGTCAATAAGACCCATTCACTCCCCTTTAGGTGTAGTCCATCTTTGAGATTCACCTTTCACTTATCATCGAGTCTTCCCTAAAAATAAAATATTACTAAGGTAGTGTTTGTTTTTTGGTTGAATAAAAAAAGTCAAAACATTTGGTCTTTTCTATTTACCTAAAACTAATTTGTTAATATCAACCTCCATAACGAAAGTGAATTTGTTATCAATGAGTTCAATTTAGTTATGTTGGTTAATGTCAACAGGTTATTTTTAACTTAATAGGAAAAACTACATATTTTGACTATTGAACAAAAAAAAAAAAAAAAAAACACCACCTAAGAATTGAAAGTTTTTGTAACACCATTGGTATTGATTTTGCTTAGAAACAGCTATTTCAGAAATTCTGTGTGATTAATCAATATTTATCATGTATGTTTGTGGTTGATTAAAATCGTGTATAAATTGCCTCTTGATTAATTCTTGGAGGATCTACATGAATTTCACCATAGTGGTGAGGTGGCTAAAATTCATAGGCTTCTTGGTATATACCCAATAAGATAGACACCTGTTTGTTCATAATTTCTAGATTGCCATGCATAATATAAAGTGATCATCACTGAAGGAGTTTAATGAACAAATGAAGTCAGTTTCAAACATAAGTAATTTCTTGTTCTTTTGGAACTAGATTTTAATTCTTGTTTGCAGTGGGCTTTTAAGAGCATTTTGGGTTGCATTGGTAGTATTAGCTTAAAAGTTTTGGAGGTTTAGAAGAGGCTGAAGGTGTTTGGCAAAGGGATTTCGATTTCTCCGTAGGTTGCTTTCTTGCTCAATTTTAAATTGCTTAGTTTGTGTTGGTTTCTTGTCTGGAATGTTTAATTTAGTAGTAGAGGCTTGTTTGGCATTGATAAAAGGAATAATTGAATTTCCGGTTGGTATCAAATTTGAACTATGCTATGGAGCAAGGAAAAAGGTGAACAAGATTTAAGCCAGAACCTTGACATCTGTCTCATTCTCTAGGTCTTCAGTTGCTATGCCCCTACTTCTTATTGTTTTAACAGTATGGAAGTTTGTTATATTTGTTGTTTTGCAGTCAAAGGTGTAATCCATACAAGCCCTAGTAACATATTTTGTGAATTGGAGTTCGATGATATTCATTCTCTTGATCAGTTTGATGATAATAGGCAAATTCCTTTATGAGAGGAATTGAAAGTGATAAATGGGAGGGAATGAAAAAGGATATTGTTTCTAAAATATGTTTATCTCATGCTTAATCATTTAATTTGCATTAGTAGTTAGATATTGAAGATTATACATCAATTTACTTAACATAGATTTATGGAAAAATTAATCGGCAAAATAAATTAGATGATTTTTTTTTTTACTTAATTCTAAATAAAATTTAAAACTAAGTAGTGTTTGATAATGTTAAATATAAGTTGTTTACTTTTTTAATATTTTATTTTTAGTAAGTATTAAGAAGTTAGGAAAAACCACTATATTACTTTTAGTATTTAAAAAAAATAAATATTTTAACTTTTTTTATTCAGTAAAAAAAATTTAAGAACTGTATAATAAGTTAACAAAAAGTAAACAAAACAATCTAAAATCTAAAATCTAAAAGCAAGTTAACACATTAGACTTTGTTTGCATATGCTTCTTATTTTAAAAATGTAATTTTCATATAAAAAGTAAAAATTCTTATACAAAAAGTGTATTCGAGTGTACACTTAGTTCATAATATTTTGAATTTATGTTTTGCAATGAATCTTTTGGAGTGTTTGGATTGTAGTAATAGCACTGAAAGAAATTTTGTGTCTAGTTTTGATATAATCGAACTACCTAAAGGGAGGTGAATAAGTAGTCCCCAAATTAATTTCTTTATTATATAGGTTGTTTGGCTTGTTAGATTAATTCTTTATAACCCATTTTTCCTATGGTGATGAATCTATTATCTTAATTTTGTTTAATCTTAAGTTTTATTTTTCATGAAATTGTTATCTCAATTTCATCTCAATAATTTGAGAACCAAACTAAAGTCATTCCAGTCTCCTTTCACTCTGACATGACATGGAAAGCATCATCTTGACTTGACTTGTAACACATGGCTTCATCTGTTCTCCCATCCTTTAACGCGGCTTCCAGAGACTTCGAATTCAAAAACTTCGACTGCAACTTCGACTTCAAGAAGATGACTTGTAACACACGGCATCATCTTCACTTGCCTGTGTTTAGTTATTATTATCGCTCATTGTCTTGTTGAGATCTTATGGGTGTATTCTTGGCCATTTTTTTGAAGAAAATTTAGCATATTATTCAATTGTGGTTGATATATCCTACTCTCTTTCGCTTTTTATTCATGGAGTTTTGGGAATTGTATTAATGAATGTGGAACTCTTTCTTTCCTACAGAATAATTTAGACTTCAGACTTGGTCGCTCTGCTGCTGCTGCTTCTTCTTCTCAAAGGTGCTCTGATGTGTTCCTGAGCTTCAGAGGAGAAGACACCTGCAATAACTTCACTGCTCACCTCAACCAGGAGTTACGAACCCAACGAATCAGCTGTTTCATTGATGAGGAGAAGCTTGAGAGGGGCAAAGCCGTATCTTCTGTACTCATCGCTGCTATTGAAAACTCCATGTTTTCGATCATTGTTTTGTCAGAAAATTATGCATCTTCCAGACGGTGCTTGGAGGAGCTGGTGAAGATACTGGAGTGCAAACCCAATTTTCTACGATGTGGATCCCTCAGATGTCAGAAATCATAGGGGAAAATTTGGAGAAGCATTGGCTAAACATGAAGAGAATTTCAAGGAAAATATGGAGAGGGTGCAGATTTGGAGGAATGCTCTCACTCAAGTTGCCAATTTATCTGGTTGGGATTCAAGGAACAAGTAATTATGTAAAGCTTTTTACATTCTGAGTTTTTATTTCTTATTTTAAAAATTGTCAATTTTAATTCTCTTACTAATTTATCTATTTTTTCTTATGACACAAATGGTATAAGAATAGTGGTTTTGTTTGCTTCACTGAATATGGTATGAGATAGGATAAGAAATGGAATATCATATTTTATTGCATGTTTAGTAGGTGATAAGATATAATAAGTTATCTCATCATTAATCTTACATTATGTTTAATGAAACATAAGATAGGATATATTATTGACCATTATTTTTATATTATTTCTATATAGGATACGTTAATACCAAGTTAAGATGTAGGATATCGATATTTCATGTATCACAAAATTTATCAATTTTTATGTTGTTTTTTTGTCACTTATTTTGCAAAATATTTTTTTTTATTATAAAATGATATTTGTGTATAAAAATAAGAACTAAAAAAATATTTATAGAATAATATTAAGTTATATTATTTTTATATATTGAATAACATAATATAAAAAGAATTATTTATAAAGTTTAAATATTTTAATCATGAATATTGTTAAATCATAGATTTTTTTAAATAGAAAATATTAGAATACAATATAATTTTTATTTTAAATATTAAAAAATAATATATATATATATATATATATATATATTATATATATATATATATATATATATATATATATATATATATTCTATTTTATTTTATTTTTATTTATTTTACAAACTAGATAAGAGCATAATATAACATATGTCATTGGATATACTACCTTAGAATATTATATTCATTAGATCTAATATCCAATGATATCATATCTCATTGGAAATTATATACTATGATATGTATTTGTTATCTAATGAGATATGATATTTTAAAATATACATTTCCTATCTCATCCTATCCCACCAACCAAATGTAGTCATTATGTTAAATGATTAAAGAATCAGGTCCACAAAATTGAAAACCTTTTTATTAAATTTTGTAAACATTGACTTAAGACCAACTATATATCTTGACACATCTTCTCTTATTTCCTTTATTTTTGTTACATTTTCAATGGATAGATAGACTTATTATGCATTTATGCTTCAAATATGTTAGGAATGAGTCACTACTAATTGAGGAAATTATTAAAGATATTTTGAATAAATCGTTAAGTACATCCATTGGCTATACCAAGAATCTAGTTGGGTTAGATGTCGGCATACAAGAAATAGAAATGCAATTATGTTTGGAGTCAAATGATGTTCGAATGGTAGGAATTTAGGCTATGGTTGGAATAAGGAAAACAACTACTGCTAGAGCTATTTATAGAAAAATCTCTAACCAATTTGAAGCATGTTCTTTTTTTAAAAATGTTGAGAGGATTTGGAAAAAGAGAATTTAATTAGATTACAATAGAAATTTCTTTCTCAACTATTGGAGGAAGAAAATCTAAATATGAAAGGACTCACATGTATAAGTGTGATTATTGTGTAAGGACTTCATCTCATCTTGCATAGCCTCAATCTACTCACTCTTTTGCTCACTCTTTGTCGCTTCTTCAAAGCTCTCATGTTTTCCCCCATCAGTGAACATCACATGCTCTCATGGGGAGTATCTTGTGGAAGACTAACAATTCTTGGTAGACCGTCTAGGTGGGACTATATGAATAGCTTGTGGTTCTTATGGCTAGTCAAGAACATCATCAAAATTTCTAACCTCTATAGGTTTTGAATCATCAATTGCACCATGTTGGTCATTTTGTGTGTCAACAAGAAGTTGATCTACCATTGGTGTTGGACGAATTATTTCCAAGTCAATCAACTTGTCATTGCTGTCAAATTCTGCTTTCTCCATCTTATCAATGTCTACCATTGTTTGATCTTCCATAAATACAATGTCTCCACTTCTAATCAACTTCTTCTCAACTAGATTATACAATCTGTACCCAAATTCATTTTGACCATAACCCACAAACACACATTGGCGTGTCTTCACATCAAGCTTAGACCTTTCATCTTTTGGAATGTGCACAAAGGCCTTGCATCCAAAGACTCACAAATGATCATAGGAAACATATTTGTTTGTCTAAACTCTATTTGGCATATCAAACTACAAAGGAATGAAAGGTGAGAGATTCAACACATGAACCATTGTATTCAAAGCTTCACCCTATAAAGATCTAGGTAGTCATGCTTGTGAAAGCAAACATGTCACTCTGTCAACCAATGTCTTGTTCATCCTTTTAGCTAAACCATTCAACTTTGGTGTCTTTGGAGGAATTTTTTTATGACAGATACCCTGTTGCTTGTAGTACTCATCAAATGGCCTTGAATATTCTCTTCCATTGTCAATTCAGATACATTTCAATTTTCTTTTAGTTTATCTCATAACCAAAGCATGAAATGCTTGAACACATCCAATACCTGATCCTTAAGCCTCAATGTGTATGCCTAAATCTTCCTTGAATGGTCATCAATAAAAGTCACAAAGTATAGTGAACCAACAAGTGTTTTTACATTCATTGGACCATATAAATTAGAGTTGACCAAGTCAAGCAAATTCTTCTTTTTTGAAAAAGAATGATGTGTCTTGAAAGCAACTCTATTTTGCTCATTCTCAAGCAATGAGCTCACTTTTGTAGACATGTGCTTGTCATCCTAGACAAGTGATTCTTTTGGGACAACACCATCATTCCTTTCTCATTCGTGTAACCAAGTCTCTTGTGCCACAACTCAACTGTATCCACATTTTCAACAACATGAATGATATCCTTAGAAAGTGCAGCTCACATCATGTATAAATTAGGATTCCTTTTACACCTTGCTATGACCAAAGAGCCCTTAGTAAGTTTCCATTGACCATTACTAAGACTACTATAATAGCCTTCGTTGTCAAGCTTACTGGCAGAGATAATGTTCAATTGAATGTCTGGAACATACTTTACATATTTGGGAAGCAGTTTCATACCATAATGGGTGCAAACATTACCTAGGTTAACAACCTTAGCCACACCATTGTTGCCCATTCCCACAACTCCGAAGTCACCGGGCGTGTATGATGTGCAAAAATCCCTATAAAATCTAGCATGAGTAGTAGCACCACTTATCTATTACCCAACTAGTCTCATCATATGCTGAATTGATCATATCATCATCATACATTAGTAGAAAGTCTTCTATAGTAGTGGCAGCTCGATCTTCATCACTACTATCGTTTTTTTTTTCTTTCCTTTTGTTCTTATTTTCTTTCTTCAACTTTCTACAATATCTCTTGATATGCCCCTTCTTATTGCAATGGTAACACTTATCATTAAAAAATCTGCCATTGGACTTACTTCTACTGTTTTCTCTATTCTTTATATCCCTGCTCTTGTTTCTTCCTCTTGCCTTAGTAACTAGCACATTTGACTATGAGGAGAAATGTTATGATTTTCTTCTCATCTTTTCATTTAGAACACTGCTCTTAGTAATTTCCAATGTTAACTCACCATCTAGAGTTGAATTAGACAATGACATTCTAAATATCTTCCTAGAATCCAACAAAGTGCCTAAAAGCCATAAGCCCTATACCTCTTCATCAAATTTTAACCCCATCCTAGCCAATTGATTTATCAAACCTTATAATGTATTCAAGTGATTAGTCATAGGAGTATTATCATGATATCTCAAAAGAATCAATTGTTTCATCAAATACATTTTGTTGTTTTCGGTCTTCCAAGCATAGAACTTTTCAAGTTTGATCCACAATGTTCATGAATGCTTTTCACAACTAACATGGTTTAGCACATTGTCATCTACATACTGTCAAATATACTCACACTTGCATGTGAAGCAATACCCATTCCTCATCTTTGTCAACATGTTTTCTTTCGACAAACATAGGGTGATGGTAACCCTTCACATATAATAAATCTTCCATTTTATCTTTCCACAAACCATAATTTGAGCCATTTAAGCTCACCATTCTAATTTTGCAGTAACATCCATTTTTCAACACAACACAAGCAACCTGGCTCTGATACCACTTTGTTGGGAGAAAAATCAACACAATATCATAGCAATGTTTATCAATAAGAATCAACTATACACATGCACCAAGATTTTTACCGTGGAAAACCTCCTTAATATGAGGAGTAAAATCCACTGGACCATAATCCACTTAAAAGATTCACTATCAACAAAAATGAGAGTACAAAATCTGTCCCAACATTAAGTAAGGACCATCAATAGTAGAAATCATCAAAAGCAAAAATTCTTGGCTTCACAAACATAAACACCAAATGACAAATGAGTGAAAGAAAGAGGTTACAAATTTGGTACTCTATATGGGTATGCTAATTTGTCTAGAAAACTCCAATTGACGATCTAACCATTTAGATTGAAGTACCACAAGTGCTAAACCTTCCATTAAAATTTCACCTCAATCAAACCAAGGATCAAAGAGATATCACTCTTTGATAAAGATTGTACAAAACAAAAATGTTCTCCTCTCCTTTTCAGCACTCCTCTATTTAGATGATTATAACTTACAACTAACTATTCCAATCACCAATCCAACCGACCAGAATCAAGATATATAAGAGACAAAGCTACTAACAAAATTTTAGCATGATCCAATGGTGCAAAACAAAGACCAAGTAGATTGATCAAGACTGCTTGGAAGTGATTCTATTTCTGCCAACTCTAGTTAGGTAGCTAAAATATAAAATAGACAACTCCGATTAATGACGTCACCATCTAGAATGAAGAGTTACAAGTTATGAGCCAATTGATCAAGTTTCAAATTAAACGGACCATGGATCAAGGAGATCTATTTCTTGGATGAGAACAACTCTTTCACACTCTTCAATTTCTTCTTCTTCTTTCTCTCTTACTCTTCTCTCTTTTTACTTTCAAAACCAACGACTGCTCTCTTCTCACTTAGTATTTAGAGATTTGAATCTTTTTAGGGGGTTCTCATAAAACCCTACACCAAAAGACAAAAATGTCATATCATATGGGCTTTATAGGGTTTGACATATTTGGACCATCCTCCACATGAGAGGGAAACCCAACCCAACACTAACCCTACACCAAAAGACAAAAATGTCATATCATATGAGCTTTATAGGGTTTGACATATTTGGACCATCTTCCACATGAGAGGGAAACCCAACCCAACACTAAGGCCATAATAGGAAACCTTATTTACTTATAGGTAGAGATATTGAGTAGGTTAACAGGACTTTGTTAATTGGCTAAGATTCTACAAACATTAAAATTAACAACATGCACTCAATGTTAGTACCAAAGATTCCTCATATGGATTGAAAATTCTATGATAATCTATCTCGATAAAGGATATAAGGCCATCTATTGGCTAGAGGCTATCAAGCGTCAACACATATTGCAAACCATTAGGAAACAACCAACCCTTTATTAATGACATGGATAATGGGCCTTGACGAATGGGAAGCACTTGTGTTGTAGGGCTTATTTTTATTCAGTGTCGGTAGCCAACTGCCTAGCATGTACTGAGGCATTAGGCAAACCCATATCAACTTTCTACCATGAAATGTAGGTGCCAACTTTCCCTTGTAAGGTGTTTTTTGTGATAGTCACATAAATGAGACCCATATGAGTTTCAACCAAGGACGAAAATATCGTGATGTATCACTTAATGGGTGGTGCCAGCACAATATATGAGATGACACGATATATGAGATGGAAATCTTGACCATCCAAATTTTCATATTTTTTATTTAATTTTCACTGATATTTCAGCATAATCCCCAAAAAAATCGGTGCTACACCCTTTAATGTTAAAATCGAAAATTTGGTTCCTTCAATTTTCAGTATCTATTGGGGGGCCTGATACTTTTGAGATGCAGATGTCCAATCCTGTTAAGCCCAGCCCTGTTTCTCCATAGAAAATCGGTGCCACACCCTTCAATGTTAAAATTTTTAGTATCTAAGCGGGCCGATACTTTTGAGATGCCGCTGTCCAATCCTGTTAAGCCCAGCACTGTTTCAACTGTTAATAACTTCGGAGCAGTCCCTTATTAAATATACCTATATTTTCTTCCCCTATTAAATATACCTAAAGTCATCTTCTATCCTTCAACGCGCTTTCCAGACTTTGACTTCAATAATATGATCTGCAGCATCATGATCTTCCCATGCCAGAGTGTTTAGTTATTACATTGCTCATTCTCTTGTTGAGATTTCACAGGTGTATTCTTCAATTACAGCTATTTTTTCATTTCAAATTTCCAATTAAGAAAATTTAGCATATTATTCACTTGTGGTTGATATATCCTACAAAGAGCTAACAATTTCGTCCCAGAATTTCTTTCGTTTTATTGATGGGGTTTTCGGAATTGTATTAATGAATTGTGGAACTCTTTATTTCCTACAGGATAATTTAGACTTGAGACTTGGTCTCTCTACTGCTCAGAGTAATGGCTGCTGCTGCTGCTTCTTTTTCTCAAAGGCGCTATGATGTGTTCCTGAGCTTCAGAGGAGAAGACACCCGCAATAACTTCACTGCTCACCTCGACAAGGAGTTACGAGCCCAAGGAATCGACAGTTTCATCGATGAAGAGAAGCTTGAGAGGGGCAAAGCCATATCTTCTACAGTTGTTGCACCTCTTGAAAACTCCATGTTTTCTATCATTGTTTTGTCAGAAAATTATGCATCTTCCAGGTGGTGCTTGGAGGAGCTGGTGAAGATACTGGAGTGCAAGGAATCCAGGGCACAGAGGGTTGTCCCAATTTTCTACAATGTGGATCCCTCAGATGTCAGAAATCACAGAGGAAAATTTGGAGAAGCATTGGCTAAACATGAAGAGAATTTCAAGGAGAATATGAAGAGGGTGCAGATTTGGAGGGATGCTCTCACTCAAGTTGCCGGTTTATCTGTTTGGGATTCAAGAAATAAGTCATCATCCATGCTTTTCACATTCTCATTTTTTATTTTTTATTTTAAACATTGCAAATTTAAATGCTTATTAAGCCTATTTGACAAAAATTTTAGAAAATGTTTCTAATCTTTCTAACCCTTAAAATTTTTTTATTATTTATATATTAGAAAGACTAAAAACGTTTTCTAAAATTACTACCAAATGCACTCTTACTAATTTATTTATTTTTTACTTAGAACACAAATGGTATAAGAATAGTGGTTAGGTTTGTTTGATGGGACAAAGCATGAGATGGGATGAGTGATGAAATATCATATCTTATGGCACATTTGGTAGGTAATAAGATATGATAAGTTATATCATTGATCTTACACTATATTTAGCTATATTCAACCAAACATAGGATATGTTTAATGGTAGGATATACTATTGACCTTCTTTTTTATTTCACTTTTATATAATATATGTTAATCCCAAGTTAACATGTAGAATATAAGTATCTCATATATCATAAATTTTGTCAAAATTTTATTTTTTTATATTACTCATTTTGCAAAATAATTTTTTTATTATAAAATTATATTTGTGTTTAAAAATAAGAACTAAAAAAATATTTACAAAATATATTATAAAATAATATTAAGTTATATTATTTTTATATATTGAATAACATAATGTAAAAAAAATTATTTATAAAGTTTAAATATTTTAATCATGAATATTGCTATACATAAATATATATTAAATAGAAAATATTAGAATACAATATAATTTTTATTTTAAACATTAAAAAATAATATATATTTTATTTTCTTTTATTTTTATTTATTTTACAAACTAAATAGAAGAATAATATAACATATCTCATTGGATATACTACTTTAAAATATCACATCCATTGGATCTAATATCCAATGATATCATATACTATTGGAAATAATATATTATGATATACATTTCCTATCCAATAAGATATGATATTCTAGAATATACATTTCCTATCTCATCCTATGCTGCCAATCAAATGTAGTTATTATGTTAAATGATTAAAGAATCGGGTTCATAGAATTCAAAACCTTTTTATTAGACTTTTGTAAATATTGACTTAAAACCAAGTATTTGTTTTGACATATTTTCTCTTATTTCCTTTATTTTTATTACCTTTTCAATGAATAGATAGACTTATTATGCAGTTATGCTTCAAATATGGCAAGAATGAGTCCTACTACTCCAGGAAATTGTTAAAGATATTTTGAATAAATCGTTAAGTACATCCATCGATGATACCAAGAATCTGGTTGGAATAGGTGCTTGCATACAAGAAATGTAAATGCAATTATGTTTGGAGTCAAATGATATTCGAATGGTAGAAATTTGGGGTGTGGGCAGAACAGGGAAAACAACCCTTGCTAAAGCTATTTATAGAAAAATCTCTAGCCAATTTGAAGCATGCTCTTTTTTTTTAAAAGGTCAAAGAGGATTTGGCAAAAGAGGGTTTAATAAGATTACAACATAAATTTCTTTCTCAACTATTGGAGGAAGAAAATCTAAATATGAAAGGACTCACATGGATAAAGGCTAGGCTCCTCTCAAAAAAGTTCTCAATCGTTCTTGACAATGTGAATGATCCAATAATATTGGATTGCTTAATTGGAAATCTGGATTGGTTTGGTCGAGGAAGTAGAATTATTATAACGACTAGGGATAACCATTTGTTAATTTTACATGGAGTCAATTGTTATGAGGCTATGGAATTTGATGATGATGAAGCTCTTGAGTTCCTCGCACAATATTCATTAAAACATGAGCTTCCTAGAAATGATTTCTAAGATCTTTCACGAGCAATAATATGGTATGCACAAGGTCTTCCATTGACTCTTAAAGTTTTGGGTTTTTATTTATTTATTTATTTAGCATGAGTAAAGAAGAATGGAGAAATGAATTAAACAAACTAAAAAGTACTCCTAATAATAAAATCCAAGAAGTACTTAAAATAAGTTATGATGCTCTGAATGATAAATAGAAGGGTATATTTTTGGATATTGCTTGTTTCTTTAAAAGAGAGGTTGAAGATTATGTAATGGAAATATTAGACGAATGTGGCTTCTTCTCAATTAGTGGAATACAAGCTCTCATTGATAAGTCACTCATAACTATTTCTCTTAATAGGTTAATGATGCATGACTTAATACAAGATATGGGTATGGAAATTGTTCGCCAAGAATCCTCTATAGATCATGGCAATCATAGCAGATTATGGCTCTATGAAGATATCTATAATATATTGAAAAAAAAAATACGGTAAGAGCAAAAAACAACATGACATTTATTTTATGTTGCACAAGTTAAGATTGGAAATTAAGGATTCTTTTGGCTTAAGTAGGCATATGCCGATAAAATTGTAGCAAGCTTTTATGCACTTTGCATGCTTTTAACTTAATCTCCTTGGTTTGTAGGGAAATGAAAAAATTGAAGGCATTTTCCTTGATTTGTCCCATTCACAAGATATAATAAACTTTACCACTAAAGCCTTTGTGAGGATGAACAAACTTAGATTGCTTAAAGTTTATAAATCTAGTGATATCTCAAGAAACTTTGGAGATATTTCTGTAAGAAGAATGTAAAGTTCATTGTTCTCCGAACTTAAATTTTGTTATGAGGAATTGAGGTTTTTGTATTTGTATGGATACTCACTGAAATCATTGCCCAATGATTTTAATGCAAAGAATCTTGTTCACCTCAGCCTGCCATGTAGTCATATTCAATGACTTTGGAAAGGAATCAAGGTATGGTTATGATGTATTGATGTTATTTTCTTTAAAGAGCATATAATGTGTATGAAATCTAATTTTTAAGTCAACTTCCTTTCTTGGCAGGTTCTTGAAAAGTTAAAAATCTTGGATCTCAGTCACTCTAAGTACTTAATAGAAACCTCAATTTCTCAAGAGTTGGTGAGTCACCAACTTGGAATGGTTAGTTTTAGAAGAATGTGTCTTTGTGTAAGGTTCACTCGTCACTTGGAGATCTGAAGAACCTCACTTTCTTAGTTTGAAAAATTGCAAAATGCTCAAGAGTCTTCCAAGCAGCCTGTGTGGTTTGAAATCCCTTCAAATATTTGTTCTTTCTGGTTGCTCAAAAATTGAAGAATTTCCCGAGAACTATGGGAACTTAGAAATGTTAAAAGAACTTAATGCAGATGGAACTGCTCTAAGAGTACTACCCTCCTCTTTTCCTTTGTTGAGAAACCTTGAAATATCATCCTTTTTGGGATGTAATGGACCACCACCATCTAGCTCATGGTCGTTGCCAAGAAGTTCACCACCATCTACCTCATGGTCGTTGCTAAGAAGTTCAAGTTCCACTAGTTTCATATTACATCATTTGCCAGGTTTATGCTCTTTAAGAAAGTTGAACCTAAGTTACTGCAATTTATCGGATGAAACAAACCTTAGTAGTCTTGGTCTCTTATCTTTATTGGAAGTGGTAAATTTAGGTGGGAACAACTTTGTTACTTTGCCTTCAAACATCAGTAGACTTACCAACCTAGAATCTCTAGGATTGGAGAAGTGTAGAAGATTGCAAGTACTGTCGGAACTTCCATCAAGCATATATAGTTTAATTGCACAAGATTGCACATCATTGAGAAGTGCCTCAAATCAAGTACTTAAATCACTACTTCCAACTACAAAGTTGCCGACGAAAACTTTGAAGGTGAGTTCTCTCTATATCCCATAGATATTATAAACAAAGGGCTTTGCAATATATTTTATTTTAAATATCATAACTTTCTTTACAAAAATAATAATAATAATAATAAATGTTGATTGAATGAACATATGAAAGCATGTAGCAATTTCTATCACTAACATCCTAATAATTTTGATTTTACAGCGTAATTCAAGTTCACACTGAATATATGTGATGATTTATGGGAGTAGAATACCATATTGGATAAGGTATCAGAGCTCTAGGTGTCAAGTAGAAGCAGAGGTACCTCCAAATTGGTTTAATTCCAACTTGCTGGGTTCTGCTTTGAGTTTTGTCTCTTATGTTTGCGCATCTGATATTCCACTTAGGGTATCATATAGCTTGTGCTATTCAACTTCCAGTTACATCACTGACTTCATTACTATCAGCGCTGATAAGGAAGGAGTAGGGTTAGATCACATGTGGCTGCTTTATGTAGCACTTCCCCTCTACAGCAATTGGCATAATGGGACTCGCATCAATTGGCATGAAGTGACTCACATCAGGGTATCATTTGGAACTCACCCCATTAGATGGTATGCTCAAATTAATCGGTGTGGGTTTGATCTAGTGTATGGTAATGAAGATGTGAATCACGACAATCCTGAAGGATCCAGTTCGACCTAAGCAGTCAACTATTATCCTTAAAGAAATCCATGAGGAGGAACCCAGTGGAAGTGAGAGGGCTCTAATGTGGATGTGATGAGGAGAAACATCCATAACATTTGTAATCGTTTTGCTAATGACTTGGTCATGTATAAGCTCTCGAGCTTGAGCCACAACTCAGCTGTGGACTTTGCTTTGGCCACCTCTCTCAGCACCATATCACCTAAAGAAAGAATGATGGCACTGTGAACAGTTCTGTTTTCTCATTTTCTTGCATGGAAGTGGGCAGGTTTTTCTCTCCAAGTAAGGCATCTTGGAGCCTCTGTTGAACCAGCAATGCCTTCATCTTTAGTCTCTATAACCCGAAATCATTTCTGTCTGTAAACTTTTCTAAATCAAACTTTGCAGTCCCCATTATAACCCAAATGGCTCTGATACCAATTGTTGAAAAAACCAGTCTTGAATTAGGGATTGTTAGAGCAGAAACTAAACAAGAAAGAGACGACCAGTTTACAAAGAACTTCTCTTAGGAATAAAATCAAATATTTTTATATTTTCAAAACAACATTTAATGTAATTTTGGACGCATTTCTATTTTTACTATAATTTTTACTTTTATTTTTTAAAAAAATAGGTTCCATAATTATGTAATAAGAATGATAATTTTCCATGATTTGTTATATTTTAAGCTCTTTGTCTAAGATTGGACTAAAGGTACCATCATCTTTTTTTTTTTCTTTTAGAAGCCCGTAGGTTGTACACCAGCCATACGTAGCTTGAACTGTGATGGCCGCAATGCTTAGCTATTGCCGATCCCCAAGACGCCTTTGGTTGAATGTTCACACCTAATCCATCGTTTGAACTTCCTACATTCACTTCCAAACAGGAAAACTGGAATTCTAGCCTATCGGTCTGCTGTAGTCAGCCTCACGGTGTGCTTGACTGGCGAGTCTGCCGTGAAAATCAATAAATAATGTTTTTGTATTGAGTTTGAGGAAAATAAAATGTTTAATTTTTCATATGGGTTGTCTAAAAGAAATAAAAAAAAAATGCAAAATGCTCAATCATTTTTAGTTTTTTATAATAAAAAATTTAAATTATATTTTTTTTCCTTTGTACAGTGATTTTTAAAATTCTAAATTTTATTTCAATACATTGGGTGGACAATGTTAATACACTGGTATGATATGTTGGATGCCAATGAGGAATAAAATGCATCGCTAATACTATTACTTTTGTTATAAAATATAGGGATGACAAACATACATTGTACTTACAATATATTGCAACACATTATAACAAAACCTAATTCAAAAAAATTAATTTGGAACGTTTTTATGAAAGTGACAGTCTTGCATGATCATACTATACTCACTAACATACTTATATTATGATGAACCATCTTTCAAATCAAATGAAGTATTAAATTGAATTCACAAGACTTGTAGTTTTATACAATTTCAATGCATGGTACTAATAATGTTAATATACTAGTAGGATGTGTTAATACAATGTCAATAAGGTATAAATTGGCATTTCTAAAATTATTAATTTGATCATAGAATATAGGTATGACATAAATGCACTATAATTACAAAACAAATATTATAACATTACAATATAACCTAATTTAGAAAATTTTGAATTTTTTCACGTATTATACTACCAAATGAATATTTGTGTTATTCAATTAAATATTTTTATGTTATTCAATTGATAAGTTCTCATAAAAAATAATTGTTTATCCTATTAAGGTAATAAAGTTTTTTCTTAGTCATAAACAAAGTTTTCAAAGGTGTTTTTTAGGTGCCCCTTAAAGCACGCCTCATGGCAAAGCGTGGCAAAAACGCCTTGAGGCGTTGAAAAAAAAAACAAAAAGAAAAGAAAAACAGGGGTCCAAAAAGGTGTATGCCTTTCATGGTGAGGTATGGCAAAGACGCTCTTTGGCAGCGCCTTTTACACACTAAGGAATAAGATGTGTGCTTCCATGGTTCTTTGTGGATGCCAATCCAAAAATCCCATAGAGAAATAACTAAGAAAAGAGAGGAAACTTGAAGAAAAACCCTAACCCTAGCTTCGTGAAACCCATACCTCACAAGATTTGGTAGCAAATTTAGTTTGATGGCACCATCTCACTCTAGTGGTAGTTGATGCATTCTTTATGACTCTCCCTCAAGTACGCCCCTCTTCCCTTTCTCCATTGTTATTTCTTCTTTAATTTTTCTTATTTTATTTTGTTTTTTCCTTAGGTCATAACTCCACGACGAGCTTTTTGTTTTTATTAATTTACTTATGGAAAATCAAGAATATGTTTTGTCAATTTTTTTATTGCTTCTAGTCAACCACTACTTTGTTTTTTACTTGACTGAACCACTTTCTTCATAGCTACAATAAACTCCATTGCACACTTATAGTACCTCCACTACACAACTATAGTACCTCCACTAAACGACTACAATATTACCACTACACAATTATAGTACCCTCCACTTACTAAAATTTGGTTTCACTTTTTCATATTTCACATTTTTTTTTCTCTAATGAAAATATGTTAAATAATTTATATTATTAGGTCTATATATTTATATTAAAATTATTCTATAGGTAAATTTTGTCCCATTGGAAAAAAAATAATATTTATATTAAACTATTAATACTTAGCTATGCTAATATTTAATTTTGAAAATCTTAAAATTAAAATTTTATTCTTTTATGTTCTAAAATAATTATATAATTTATTTAAAATTCTTTATGCAATTTAATCATTTTTATTTCTTTTTAGTATGAGTATCTCGAAATCGAAAGTTCAAGAATGGAAGTATGTTATTGAAGTTCCTAGAGAAAAGTATATAAGATGCAAATTTTATAATTAAAGATCTTCGGGAGGGGTAAATAGACTTAAACATCACTTTGTCAGAACTCATGATGGTATGAGACCATGTATCAAAGTTAATGAAGATATAAGATTGGCACGCAAAGAAGCATTGAATAATTTTAAAGAACAAAAATAAAAAAGAAATGAGTTGATTGAAGAAATTGACATGAGCTCAAATCCAAAGACTGAAAGTTCATTTTGCAAAACAATTGAGAGTCCACTACACAACTATAGTATCTCCACTTACCAGAATTTGGTTTCACTCGCATTTCACTTTTTTTTTTCTCTAATGAAAAAATGTTAAATTATATATATTATTAGGTCTATATATTTATATTAAAAAAAAATTATAGGTAAATTTTTGTCACATTGGAAAAAAATTAATATTTATATTAAATTATTAATACTTAGCTGTGCTAATATTCAATTTTGAAAATCTTAGAATTAAAATTTTATTATTTTATGTTCTAAAATAATTATGTAATTTAAAAAATTATTTATGTAATTTAATTATTTTATTTGTTTTAATATGAGTCTCTCGAAATCAAAAGTTCAAGAAGGGAAGTATATTATTAAGTTATGAGAGAGAAGTATATAAGATATAAATTTTATAATCAAAGATGTTCAAGATGGGTAAATAGACATAAACATCACTTTGCTGAAACTCGTCATGGTATGAAACCATATATGTACCAAAGTTAGTGAAGATATAAGATTGCAATGCAAAGAGGCATTGAATAATTTTAAAGAAAAAAAATAAAAAAGAAATTAATTGCTTGAAGAAATTAGCATGGCACCAAATCTAATGAATGAAAGGTCATTTTGAAAAACAATTGGGAGTGGAAGTGGAAATGGGAGTGGGAGTGGGAATGAGAGTGTGAGTGTGAGTAGGCAACCTATTCTTAGGGGACCCATGGATAAGTTCACCATTTTAGAACTTAGACAAAGTACTTTGAATTCCAAATGGAAGCAAAAAGAAAGAAAGAAAGTGCATAAGAAAATTAATCATTTTGTATACTCAAAGGGTTTCTCATTCAATATAGTAAATAATCAATATTGTGTGTCTTATGGTTAATGCTATTGCAAACTTTGGGCTTGGGTTTAAGCCTCCATCTATGCATGAATTGAGGATATGGATTCTTAAAGAAGAAGTGAATTATATAAATATCATGATGGAAGAACACAAAAAGCATGGAAACAATATGGATGCTCCATTATGTCAAATAGTTGGATAGATAAAAAAAAGTAGGTGTCCTTTCTTGTGAATGGTTTAGCTGGCACATGGTTTCGGAAATCAATTAAAGCATTTGACACAATTAAAAATGAAGAATTGATGTTTAAATATCTTGATGAGGTGGTTGAAGAAATTGGAGAGAAGAATGTTGTACAAATAATCACTGATAATGTTTCTAATTATGTGAAGACTGGGATGAGGCTCATAAAAAAGAGGAAAATTTGTGATGGACTCCTTGTGCTACCTATTGCATTGATGTTATAGGACATTGGAAAGCTAAAGATTCATGCTAATACACTTGCACAAGCTAAGTAAGTGGTGAAGTTCTTTTATGGACACATTTGGGTTCTTGGTTTGATGAGAACATTTACAAAAAATTATGAACTTATTTGCCTAGCCATTACATGGTTTGCTACAACATTTCTCACTCTTCAAGATCTTTATAAGTAAAAACAAGCTCCCATAGCAATGTTCTCCTTTGAGAAATGGTATTCTAGTAGTTGGGTAAAAAATATAGAAAGTGTAAAAACTCAAAGTATCGATCGTGTAATTTTATCCAATTTTTTTGCCTCATGTTGCGTTAAATATAAAGACCACTATTCAATTGGTTAGTGTTTTAAGAGAGGTTGATTTAGAGGAGAGACTAGTCATGAATTATATTTATGAGTTAATGGATTTAGCCAAGGAAAAGACTGCATTTCATTGTAGGGCCATTGAAAAAAAATATAAGCCAATTTAGAGAAAAGTAAATGCAAGATGGACCCTATAACTTGATTGACCTTTACATGCAATGGGTTATTATCTTAACCCTCAATTGCACTATGAAGACAAGTTCTCTAATGTGGATGAATTGAGGAATGAGTTATTTGAATGCATGTACAATATGTCTAATTGTAATGAATGTTTAATAGCTGACATTCAGTTGGACTTGTTTAACCAAGCAAGAGGTGAATTTGGAAGTCATTTAGTGATTGATTCTCGAAAACTAAGAAATCCTACAATTGGTGAATGCGTTTTTGGGGCTTCAACATTGGAGTTGTAAAAGTTTATTATTCAAGTCCTTAGTCTTACTTGTAGTGCTTCGGATTTGAGATAAATTGAAGCCTTTTTGAATCGATAATACTTCTAATTAATTTTTATTATATACATTCTATTTAAATGTTAGTTAACTTGGATATTTAACATTTTAATACTTGGATATTTCAATATTAACATATGGATTTTTTTTCATTGGTAGATTCATACAAATAAATAAATAAACAAAAAATAAACAAAAAATAAAAAATAAAAAACAAAAACACAAAACAAAAAAAGAAATTAACTTGAACATAAGAGGTTAAATGCTCTAGTATATATATGTGAGGTACAACACTAGATTGAGAGAGCAGAGTCTAAAAAGAAGAAAAAATGTTGATCTAATATTAGTAGAGGAGAATGATTTGGATTATGAATGGATTGCAGAGAAAGAAGAATCCCTCCTCCCACATGATGCTATTTGGCTTGAAGATGATGAGGTATTTAATGTTGATGCCATTAAAATTGTGTCATCAAAAGGAGAGGAAATTCAAGCACCATCCATATGCATTTGGTTCTTCAAGCATCAAAAGAAAATATGAGGACTTTGCAAATAAGTATTAAAAAAATAAAATTAAAACTATATTAAATTTAACCATAAGTTGTAATTTTTTACACCTACTTTGTACTTTATGCTAGGTCAAAGTGGAAGCAAAAGCAAAGAAAATGAGGTGAACTTAGTATTAATTGTTGAAGATGAAGAATTAAATTATATGGGGGGATTTGATAGTGCAAGCTTTCCTATTATAGTTACATTGGATGAGGATGATGATAATATTAGAGAGGATGATTTAAATTGATACATTTTTTAGTTATATGTATTTGACTTATGATGGTTTTTTCATGACTTATCATGATTTTTTGTCCAAGTATAAAACTATTTGAATGGTTTTTCCTACTTAAAGTAACTTGTTATGGAAGTTTTTAGTTTTTATATTTTATTTTTAGCTTTCTATAATTTTACATATTTATTCATTATAAAAATTAGAGTCTCAAAAGGCTTACGTCTCAACACTTCGAGACTTACACCTCGCCTCATTGGAACAAAAACATCTCGCCTTATGCTTTCGTGTTTAAAAACTTTGGTCATGTGTAATAGCTAAAGTTTATATATTACATGCATAAATGACATATTAATCTTATGGGTTTGATGTTTATTCAAGGGAGATTGAAAATTAAAGTCCTTTTTTTGTTGGGTTCTCTACAGATCTCAAATTTTTTAAAAAGAAAAAAGGAACTTGAAAAGTATATTTCAAATAATTTAATTTCTTATAAGAAACTAAGGTAAATTATTTAATTTTTATTTTAATTTTTTGTTATTTTTAGCTTGACTTTTTCTTGATTTTTGTGTTTCTTATTTATTTATTCCTATTTTTTCACTTTTCTTTTTTTTTTTTTTCTTTTTTTTCAAAACTAGTAACAAAAAAATGAATTAAAGGATAAAGTTGTAATTCCATGACTCACTTTCCAAAAAAAAATTTAACTCTACCGAAGCAAAAGAATAATGGGAAAAAATTGAATCAAAGGGTAAAATTATCATCTTAAAAGTTGGGTACTTCATAGGAATTTTTCGGAGTAAGCACCTACAATATTTCTCAATGTTTTCAGAACCAGACCGATCATTGAACCGGAAAAAGTTACCTTGTTCACTGTTCACTGGTTGGATCGGTGGTTGAACCGTAGTAGAACCGGTGACATCATAAATTTGTAATTTATATATTATTAAAATTAAAAATAATTATAAAAAATTTAAAATATATATGAATAAATTAAAAATCAATAATATTATTTTATATATTTGATATTGAAATATGTATAATATTTAAATGTGAATATAATAAAAATAAAATTTTAAATTTATTTTATTATTTTTAAAAATATTATATTATTTTTATTTAATATTATAAAAAATGTTAAAATCTAATGTATATTATTTTATTTTATTTTATTTATTTTATTGTTGGCATGTTAGACAACAAAGTGCACGTAGCTGGGTGGTGTTGTGGGCTGATGATAAAGCTTGAGGTCCAAGGTTCAAGACCTCTTGGTGGAGGCTTCTTATATTTTTTTCATTGATAATGTTAGCAATCCCACATCGGATTCTGTGAGAAAACAGGTTGCCAAGATGCCTATAAAAGAAGCCATCCTCACAAGACAAAGGCATCACTTGGGCTCAAGACCCAGACCATGAGATTGTGCGGGCGGATATGGGCTTCGTCACAAATAAGATAAGGCCCAGCAATGGGCTTTAGCCCAAAACATTAAACCCAATGGAGCCCTTCCATGTTTGCAAAATAAGGGGGTTAACTTGAAGAAATGTGACCGGTCGACAGTTGAGTCGGTTGGACCAGCCGGTCCAGTCCGGTTAGTACTTTTCATTTCAACTCGGGGTAAGCCCGTCACAGAAGGACCCTTTGCCATGTGCACTGGTTTAATCTCTTCTTGGTGAGAACATGTTGAAAACTTATTCACGTAGCTATGATAACGTTTGATTAATGACCTTAATATAGAATTTTAAATGTGCTACAATATTATTTGAAATTTAATATAAAAATTTATTTGGCTTGTCATTCTTTCTTTGTTTCTTTTTTTCTTCATATTATTGCCTTTGAAGTTCATTGAAGTCTCTCATCAGTCTGATTCTGATATCACACGGCAAGCCAATAAAGTCAGCGAAAAGCACACCTACCAAGCTAACTGGTCACAAAAGCATTGGTTTTCTATTTGAGTTGTAACACCCGACTTTTTCTTTTCCTCTTTATCATTCAACGCGCTTTTTCTTTTCTTTGTTGCGTAAAATATTTGAAGTTTTGTTGCGAGACTTGCTTCAATCACAGCTGTATTCTCAATTTTGCAATTAAGCAAATTTAGCTTTATTATTCAGTTGTGGTTGATATAAATGAATTTTTTGTACTGCAATTAAGTCAGGACTCATATCTCAGACTTGGTGTCTCTACTGCTCAGTAATGGCTGCTGCTGCTGCTTCTTCTTCGCCTTCTCAGGGGCGCTATGACGTGTTCCTGAGCTTTAGAGGGGAAGACACCCGCAATAACTTCACTGCCCATCTCTGTGAGGAGTTGCGCACCAAAGGAATCAACACTTTCATAGACGAGGAGAAGCTCGAGAGAGGGCAAGCCGTATCTGCTGCACTTGTTTCTGCTATTGAAAACTCCATGTTTTCTATCATTGTTTTATCAGAAAATTATGCATCTTCTAGATGGTGTTTAGAGGAGCTGGTGAAGATAATACAGTGCATGAAAAACAGCGGACATAGGGTTCTCCCAATTTTCTACAACGTCGATCCCTCGGATGTGAGAAATCACATGGGAAAATTTGGAGAAGCCTTGGCTAAACATGAAGAGAATTCCAAGGAGGGTATGGAGAGGGTGCAGATTTGGAAGGATGCTCTCACTCAAGTCACTAATTTCTCTAGTTGGGATTCAAGGAATAAGTAATTATTTAAAGCTTTTTTTCACTCTTACTTTATTTTTTATTTTTAATATTGCCATTTTAAATGCTCTTGCTAATTCAACTATTAGTTATTACAACACAAAGGGTATGATAATATATACCATGCTAACATTATCTGATTAAAGGTCCGGGTTCATAGGATTTAGAAATATTTTTGTGGACCCGCATTTTTCACATGCGTCCCCACTCGATCGGCGAGACTCGCTTTTTATTTGTGAAAAATAATTTTTGGAAAAGTCGGAGTCGCCACTTATTTTATTTTTATTTTAAAGGGAAAATAAAACAAGAAAGAAAAACCCTAAAAAGTGACTCCATAATTTTTGGAAAAGCGTGTCTTTGGAAAACCCGAGTCTAGGTCCGGGGATCAGGTTACCTATTGGGAAGGTACCTTTAAAAGGTAGCACCCCTTTAAGCCCTATAAAGGTCTCTACTAACTAAGTTAAGGGGAATGTGGCAATTAATCGGCTAATTATGGATACCTAAGTAGGCTAGGTGGTTCCAAAAGAATAGCATGCCAAACAAGATCAAATTACAATAAAGGAAGGTTAGGATACGTACCTGGACCACTTCTCAAGCACTATTATAAAACATCAGAGTTAGTATAGAATTATAGCACACAACATGTATTTAATCATAGTAAATCTAGCATACATCTAAGCACCTAAGGATTATCAAACATATGCATATTTCACAGTGACATGATTGTTTACAAAATTTAGAAAGTAGGTGATAGGAGACGTACCTGGATAACATAGATAACTTACAATGCGCTTCCATAAGACATGAGGGGTTAGATAATAAATAATAAAATATAGAAGTCCTAGCATGTTCTTTATCTAATTAGCATAGCAGAAATTATCAAAGTATATGAAAACACTAATTATCACACTCATTTTGTATACAATTCCTAAAAAAAGATAGACATAATTTCAACAAGTGACAAAAGTGGCAACAAAAATAATTTTTGAAAAGATTTTCTTATGTAGGGGTTTCACCAATTCCCCAATCGATATACACGAATTTAGCTTAGAATTATCCCATTTATTTGGGACCACAAGCTTTGATTCGTGTTTTATTCAAAACTATAATTTTATTTGAAAGAGGTGAACCGATCAAAACATGGTTGCACATAATTTTAAAAAAATGAGATTTTGATTCTAAGAACTCTAAATGAATTTTTGAAATAGATTATTAAGGGGATCTTTTGACTCTAAGAAACTCTAAATGAATTTTTGAAATGGATTTTTAAGGAAAATGAGATTTTGAGAATATTGTTATGTTTTAAAGATAAAAGAAGTCAATTTGAAAACAATAAAATGTATGAATCAAAATACAAAGAAAAAAGAACAACATCACAAAGTAGAATTTTTGACAACCGATAAAATTGAAGGTGAGAATGGAGGCCAATCTTCACTATTTTCCGATAGCCTCCGAAAATTGAATTTGACAAAGGATGACCAAAGTGATAAACCGAAACCTTAGATCTTACAAGCACTGAAACTTTAACGACATTTAATCTTAAGATAAACTTAATCAAGCACTAAATATTATGTGACCTTTAAAATAGTACAACGATACGTATCAACTAATATTGACGATTTGGAGTCATAAATTTAATCGACTAACTAAACAAATGAATAATAATAAAAAAAAAATAATAAGAAAACAAACACATAAAATAAATAAAATTAATCAAAAAATAAAATGAACTATTTTTAAACACAAAATGACAACATGGGGATAGATTAAACTAATAGCCTACAATTTGAAAGCATAGAATTAATAGAAAAATAGAATTAAAAAATCTTAACATAAACTAAACAATATGAAACCAATCGAATTAATTAAAACTCTAAAGAATATCGACTAAAGTAAGATCAATCAAAACTAAAACATTTTTTTTTCTTTATTTATTTTAAAACATGAATATATCAACGCGGAATGAAATAAATTAACCAACTTAAATTCTAAAATTAATAAACTAAACGAATGAATCATGAATTAAATTTAACAACCTTTAGATATGAAAAGATGTGACATGGATTCAATTGAACTAATAAACTGAATTTTAATAACATCTAAACTAAAAGATAAATTAAAACTAAACTAAGAGAAATTATGAATTTCCTAATTGAGAACAAAAATAATGCCAATCAAAATTCTAAATTTTTAACCCTCATAACAAATTATCTAAACTCTAAAAAATCTTAACTTTTCCATTATTAACAAAATTGCCCAAACCAATACTAAAAAAACTAATTTGTCAAACTAAGAAAATAAATTGTAACTACATTGAACAAAAACATAATTTTCAAGCTAGAATAATAAATCAAAAATAATTTATTTATAATTGGATAAATATATATATGATCGATTATTTTAATGAACTAAAATTTTATAAGAGTGCTTAAATCTAAGGTAAAATTAAAAACTAACAAAAATGATTTTTAAAACTAAATCTCTAACCTATAGAATCAATTCATAAAAAATGATTTTTTAACTATCATAACAAATTATCTAAACCCTAAAAAATCTTAACTTTTCCATTATTAACAAAATTGCCCAAACCAATACTAAAAAAACTAATTTGTCAAACTAAGAAAATAAATTGTAACTACATTAAACAAAAATCATAATTTTCAAGTTAGAATAATAAATCAAAAATAATTTATTTATAATTGGATAAATATACATATGATCGATTATTTTAATGAACTAAAATTTTATAAGAGTGCTTAAATCTAAGGTAAAATTAAAAACTAACAAAAATGATTTTTAAAACTAAATCTCTAACCTATAGAATCAATTCATAAAAAATGATTTTTTAACTATCATAACAAATTATCTAAACTCTAAAAAATCTTAACTTTTCCATTATTAACAAAATTACCCAAACCAATACTAAAAAACTAATTTGTCAAACTAAGAAAATAAATTGTAACTACATTAAACAAAAATCATAATTTTCAAGTTAGAATAATAAATCAAAAATAATTTATTTATAATTGGATAAATATACATATGATCGATTATTTTAATGAACTAAAATTTTATAAGAGTGCTTAAATCTAAGGTAAAATTAAAAACTAACAAAAATGATTTTTAAAACTAAATCTCTAACCTATAGAATCAATTCATAAAAAATGATTTTTTAACTATCATAACAAATTATCTAAACTCTAAAAAATCTTAACTTTTCCATTATTAACAAAATTACCCAAACCAATACTAAAAAAACTAATTTGTCAAACTAAGAAAATAAATTGTAAATACATTAAACAAAAATCATAATTTTCAAGTTAGAATAATAAGTCAAAATTAATTTGTTTATTTAGTTAAGAAAAATTAAAAATTAACATTTAAACTAAATATGAATTTACAATAAAAAATAAAATAAAATTTAAAATGCATAGGCCAAATAGGAATAATCTTAAAACTAAATCATGAATATAATGTTATTGGAAATAATTAAACCTAAACAATAGATAAAATCCTAAACAAGTATGAATTGAATTGAATATCTCATGAAACAAAATTATAATGGGATGAATTAGTTTACCTTAAAACGTGGAGGCCACTTTCCACCAGTAAGAGTTTTTTTATTAAAAAAAACAATTCCAAAGGTGACTTGTGTGGTGGATATCCATGCACAGCAAATTCTCAAAGGGCTTTTTCAAAACTTGAAGACCACTTTCCACCGAGCAAGATTTTTTATTTATTTAAAATAAACAATTCGAATGAATGCATGGCGTGGTGGCTGCAGATACTTGCACAGTCCCCAAAGTGCTGCGTGGAGATGAATTTCCTTTGAAAATTTGGTGCGGTTGTGGTGTTTAGGTGGCGGGATTAACAGGTTGGTGCGAATCTCCAATGGCCATAAGATGCTGTCGGAGATGCTCGGGTATCACGCAAAGTGTTGCGGCAACACAAGCAATGGAGGATCACGCTTCAGAATCGATCTGTAGCTCTCCGGACGGAAGAATCTCTCCTTAAAATTCTGGTGCGGCTAATTCAGAAATGGTCCTCTCAATGGTGTGGCTATTCCGGAAATCTCTCTCTCAATCCGGTGATGAGAAAAAAAAAATATCTCTCAATCCGATGATCAGAAAAATCTCACCCTCTTTGCACAGCAGCCCGCTCCTTTCCTCTGTCCCTCTTCCCAAAACCAGCCCCCTCATACCTTTTCCATGCACGTTCAGAATTTTATTTTTTCTTAGACACAGCCCTCATTCCGTCCACGTACATGTTAAGTCTTTTCTTTTTCCTTTTCACTTGCCAAAACCACTTTGGTAATTTTCCTTACAACCGGCTTCATTCATCCATCAACCCGTGTGTCATTCTCCTTCCTTTCTAAAAAATTATGATCCTTCTTTGTATTTTCCCCAAAAAAACATCCTCATTCATCCATTATTTATATTCCGCTTCCACGCCCCAAATCCACCTTTCCAAAAAACAGTGTGATCCCTTTCCACTAGCATCTTCCGCACACCTTCCCATTGACTCCACCTACATGGAAAAATAACAATAATAAAATAAAATAAAAAATTCCAAAAAAGAAAGCAAGAATCCATGAAGTCAAAACCATTCCCGTCATTCAAAGTCAATATTCCTTTCATTAAAATTTCAAGAAGTCCTTAAATCCCAAATAGGAAAATATCAATACATAGATAAAAGGATACATACCTAAAAATAAATAAATAAATAAATAAATGTTAGATATATTTAATAATAATAATAAGAAGAATTAAACTAATGCAACATATAATAATAGTCGAAGTGTTAAACTCAAGCCACCAATAATAATAATAATAATAATAATAATAATAACGAAATAATATAAATATATCGAAACTCACTTAATCTTAAAAGCAATCAATAAAATAAATAAATAAATAAAACTAGAAAACAAATCTAAGTGAAACTAAACCTTGAAAAGTGTTTAAGTGGGCCTAAGGCGGTACCTAATGGGCCAAGTGCGTCTAATGGGCCTAAGGTGCACTAAGTGAACCTAAGGTGTCTAAATGGGCCTAAGGTGATGCCTAATGGGCTAAGTGTGCCTAAATGGGCCTAGGGTGCCTAAGTGGGCCTAAGGTGGTGCCTAATGGGCCAAGTGTCTAAGTGAGCCTAAGGTGGTGTCTAAGTGTATCTAAGTCTAAATGGGCTACCAGGAGTCGCAATAGAGTTCGATAAATCCCTCAACCAAAGTCTCTGAGGTGGCTTAGAAAAGATAGGCTACACGAGTATTAATGGGCCACCAGGGAAATGCTATAAATGACATGTGCGAGGAAGACAAAATAGAGGGTCTACAATTTTACTGGACTTTTTTTAAATTAGATATAAGATACCAACCATATCTTGACACATATTCTCATATTCTCTTTATTTTTATTATCTTTTTGTAGATAGCTGGACTTATTATGTGTTTATGCTTTAAATATGACAGGAATGAGTCTCTACTAATCAAGCAAATTGTTAAAGATATTTTGAATAAATTGTTATCTTCATTCGGTAGTGATACCAAGAATCTAGTTGGAATAGATGCTCGCATACAAGAAATGGAAACCTTATTATGCTTGGCGTCAGATGATGTTCGAATGGTAGGAATATGGGGCATGGGTGGAATAGGGAAAACAACCCTTGTCAGAGCTGTTTATAGTCGAATCTCCTATCAATTTGAAGGTTGCTTCTTTCTTGAAAATGTTGCAGAGGATTTAAAAAAGAAGGGCTTAATTGGGTTGCAAGAGAAACTTCTTTCTCATCTATTAGAGGAAGAAAATCTAAATATGAAAGAACTCACATCTATAGCGGCAAGGCTCCACTCAAAAAAGGTCCTTATTGTTCTCGATAACGTGAATGATCCAACAATATTGGAATGCTTAATTGGAAATCGGGATTGGTTTGGTCGAGGAAGTAGAATTATTATAACGACTAGGGATAAACGTTTATTACTTTCACATAAAGTCAATCTTTATAAGGTTCATAAATTCAATGATGATGAAGCTCTTGAGTTCCTTACACGTTATTCATTAAAACACGAACTCCTTCGAGAAGATTTCCTAGAGCTTTCAAGAACTGTAATATGTTATGCTCAAGGCCTTCCATTGGCTCTTACGGTTTTGGGTTCTTTTTTATTTAGCATGAGCAAAGAAGAATGGAGAGATCAACTAGACAAATTAAAAAGTATTCCTAATATGAAAATTCATGAAGTTCTTAAAATAAGTTATGATGGGCTAGATTTTGAGGAGAAGAATATATTTTTGGATATTGCATGTTTCCTTAAAGGAGAGGATAAAAATTACATTAAGGAAATACTAGACTATTGTGGCTTCTTCTCAGTTAGTGGTATACGAGCTCTCGCTGATAAGTCACTCATAAGTTTTTTTCACAATAGGATAATGATGCATGACTTAATACAAGAAATGGGCATGGAAATTGTTCGCCAAGAATCTCATAATCCCGGCCAGCGTAGTAGATTGTGGCTCCATAAAGATATCAACGATGCATTGAAAAAAAACAAGGTAAGAGCAAAAAAATGAAATTTATTTTATGCAACACAAGTTAAGATTTGAAATTATTTTGGCTTAAGTAGTCATATGCTAATAAAATGGTAGTAGACATATATTTATTCACTATGCATGCTTTTAACTTAGTCTCCTTCTTTGTATGCAGGAAAATGAAAAAATTGAAGGCATATTCCTCAACTTGTCTCATTCACAAGAGATAATAGACTCCAGCACTCAAGCCTTCCCAAGGATGTATAAACTAAGATTGCTCAAAGTCTATGAATCTAACAAAATTTCAAGAAACTTTGGAGATACCTTAAATAAGGAGAATTGTAAAGTGCATTTTTCTCCAAACTTAAGATTTTGTTACGACGAATTGAGGTACTTATATTTGTATGGATACTCTTTGAAATCATTGGACAATGATTTCAATGCAAAGAATCTTGTTCACCTCAGCATGCATTATAGTCACATTAAACGACTTTGGAAACGAATCAAGGTATGATTATGATGTATTGATATTATTTTCTTTAAAAAGTGTTTAATGTGCATGAAAGCTAATTTTTAAGTCAACTTTCTTTCATGGTAGATTCTTGAAAAGTTAAAAGTCATGGATCTCAGTCACTTCAAGTCCTTAATAGAAACCCCAGATTTCTCAAGAGTCCCCAACCTTGAACGATTGGTTCTCGAAGGTTGTATATCTTTGCATAAGGTACATCCGTCTCTTGGAGTTTTGAATAAACTCAATTTCTTGAGTTTGAAAAATTATGAAAAGCTCAAAAGTCTTCCAAGCAGCATGTGTGATTTGAAATCCCTCGAAACATTTATTCTTTCTGGTTGTTCAAGACTCGAAGATTTTCCTGAGAACTTTGGGAACTTAGAAATGTTAAAGGAACTTCACGCAGATGGTATTCCTGTAAGAGTACTACCCTCCTCTTTTTCGCTCTTGAGAAACCTTGAAATATTATCCTTTAAGGGATGTAGAGGACCCCCATCTACCTCATGGTTGTTGCCAAGAAGAAGTTCAAGTTCTACTGGTTCCATATTGCATCATTTGTCAGGTTTATATTCTTTAACAAGGCTAAACCTAGGTTATTGTAATTTATCAGATGAAACAAACCTTAGCAGTCTTTGCCTCTTATCTTCATTGGAAGTGTTAGATCTATCTGGGAACAACTTTGTTACTTTGCCAAACATCAGGGGACTTTCTAGCCTAGAAGGTCTGTTGTTGGAGAAGTGTAAAAGACTGCAAGTACTGCCAGAACTTCCATCAAGCATATATAGTTTAATTGCACAAGATTGCATATCATTGGAAAATGCCTCAAATCAAGTACTCAAGTCACTCTTTCCAACTACAAAGTCCCCGAAGAAAACTTTCAAGGTGGGTTCTATTTGTATACGATGTATCATAATTTTAATTATATATGCATATATATAATTATTTCGATTCTATCTCTCTAACATCCTAATAATTTTGATTCTACAGCGTAATTCGGGTGCACACTTGATATATGTGATGGTTTATGGGAGTAGAATACCAGATTGGGTAAGGTATCAGAGCTCAGGGTGTGAAGTAGAAGCAGATCTACCTCCAAATTGGTATAATTCCAACTTGCTGGGTCTTGCTTTGAGCTTTGTCACTTATGTTTTCGCATCTAATGTAAGAATTCCAGTATCGTATACCTTGCGCTATTCAACATCCAGTTACATTGCTAACCGCATTAGTATCAGATGTGATAAGGAAGGTGTAGGGTTAGATCACGTGTGGCTACTTTATATAAAACTCCCCCTCTTCAGCAATTGGCATAATGGAACTCCCATAAATTGGCATGAAGTGACTCACATCGGTGTATCATTTGGGACTCAGGTCATGGGGTGGTATCCTCCGATTAAGAGGTGTGGGTTTGATCTAGTGTACAGTAATGATCAAGACGTGAATCCCCCAGTGATCCAATTCAGCTCTATCTCCTCTCCTCCTCTTCCGAACAAGTCAACAGTAGTCCTTAAAGAAATCCATGAGGATGAGGAGGAACTCAGTGGAAGTGGGTTGTCGAATGTTGATGGCTCAGAATCAGACAGCTCTGATTACCATACTGTTGATGAGGAGGAACTCACTACTGCAACTGCAATTGACCGCTCAGAGGATCACTCTTGTTAGAAATACTGAAAGATTGTATTGTATTTCCTGAGTGAAAGAATATACATTAGTGCCTTTATATAGGAGGCATATGTGTGCGGTACAAGTAACCTAACTGGGCCTAAAGCCCATAACATAATATACCCTTAATATACATTAACAGCCCCCCTCAAACTCAAGGTGGATGTAAGACCAACTTGAGGTTGTCAATTAAATCACGAGTGCGTCTTGTAGGAAGTGACTTGGTGAAGATATCTGCAAGCTGATCTTTGGAGGAGACGAAGAAAAGCTTAAGAGCACCATGGACAAGATGATAACGGATAAAATGACAATCAATCTCGATGTGTTTAGTCCGTTCATGAAAGACATCATTGTGAGCAGTATGAATGGCACTCTGGTTGTCACAATAAAGGGGAGTAGCAGAGGAGGTGGACACACCCAAATCCTTAAGAAGCCATCTTAGCCAAAGGAGCTCAGATTTAGTATCAGCAAGGACACGATATTTTGCTTCAGTACTGGAGCGGGCCACAAAAGTTTGTTTCTTACTTCTCCAAGAAATCAAAGAAGAACCAAGAAGGAAGCAGTAACCTATAGTGGACCTGCGATCAGTAGGATCTCCTGCCCAATCAGCATCAGAGAATGCACGGAGTACAAGAGGAGATTGAGCTGAGTAGAAAAGGCCATGAAAAATGGTACCCTTCAGGTATCGAAGAATGCGCAGAACAACAGCATAGTGAGTTGATCGTGGAGCAGACAAATACTGGCTCACCTGATGAACAACATAGGAGATGTCTGGACGAGTAACTATGAGATAAACTAAGCTGCCAACCAATCATCTGTAAAGAGAAGGATTAGACAATGGTTTCCCCCCGGAGGGTGTCAGATGCGCATTAAGTTCGACTGGAGTGTCAACATTCTTACTGTCAGTGAGTCCGGCTTGAGACAGCAGATCAGAAGCATACTTGGCTTGAGTAATATAAAGACCATTTGTGGAATGAGTAATTTCAAGACCCAGGAAATAGCTGAGATGTCCAAGATCTTTCATCTCAAACTGCTGAATGAGAAAATCTTTGAGTTCTTGAATGCCACTAAGGTCATTACCAGTTATGATCATATCATCCACATATAGAAGAAGCAAAATAGTGCCTTTATCAATACGACGAAGAAATAAGGCAGAATCATACGGACTGGCAGTGTAACCCAAGCGAAAAATAGTGGAGTTGAACTTGGCAAACCAAGCTCGTGGGGCTTGTTTAAGACCATAAAGTGCATGTCGAAGATGACAAACCTTGTTTGATTCAACAGAGAGACCAGGAGGAGGTTGCATATAGATTGCTTCACTCAGATCCCCATTAAGGAAGGCATTTTTAACATCCATCTGAAAAAGGTCCCAATGACGAGCAGCAGCAACAGCTAAGAGAGCACGAACAGATGAGATACGAGCAACTGGAGCAAAAGTCTCTTCATAATCAATCCCATATTCCTGTGTAAAGCCTTTGGCAACAAGACGAGCCTTGTAGCGCTCAACGGATCCATCAGAGCGAGTCTTGATCTTATAGATCCACTTACAACCAACCACAGACTGTCCAGGAGGGAGATGAACCAGGTCCCAAGTATGGTTTTTGGTTAATGCATCAAGTTCCTCTTTCATAGCAATCTACCATAAAGGGTCAGTAGAGGCCTCACGATAGGTTTGAGGCTCGTGAAGTGTAGCAAGGGCAGTGTAACAATGATAGTCAAGTAGGTGTGGAGGAATGGATCTTACCCGGGTTGAGTGGCGAGGTGGAATGTCTTGTGGAGGATCTTCAGGCAGAGTAGAAGCAGGGGACCCAGTCTCAAAGTGGGGTAGCTCGTCATCAATCTGTTCATCTGCAACCTGTCTAGGAGAAGCATAAAAAATATCTGGAGAGAAGTCCAAAGGAGGATCAAAAGTATTTGTAGAAGGAACAAGAGACTCAGTTGGAAAGATTTCTAAAACAGAGGAGTTAGTCAAGGAAGAACGAAAGTGAGAGAGTTCAACAAACAATCGATGTTCCCAAAAGACAACATTACGAGAAACACGAAGACGATGAGAGACAGGATCATAACACCTATACCCCTTTTAAGTTTCACCAAAACCAAGGAAACAACAGAGTCTAGAGCGAGACTCAAGTTTGTTGTGCTCATGAGACTAAAGAAGAACAAAACAAGCAGATCCAAATGAGCGAAGGTGATGATAGACAGGGAGTGACCCAAAGAGACGCTCATACGGAGTCTGATTATGGATGACAGCACTTGGAATACAGTTAATTGCATGAACAGCATGAAGAGCCGCTTCACCCCAAAATGGGGCAGGAATTTTGGCAGAAAGAAGCAGAGCACGAACAGTGTCAAGAATATGACGAAGTTTTCTTTCGGCTCGACCATTTTGCTGAGAGGTACTTGGACAAGTTAGATGATGTACAGTGCCATAGGAATGTAACAGAGCTTGAAACGCATGTTGAGTATATTCAAGAGCATTATCAGATTGAAAGGTTTTGATACGTTTGGAGAATTGTGTTTCAACCATTTTTGCAAAATTGCTATATATTGATAAAATTTCGGAACAAGATTTCATAGGGAAAATCCAACTATAATGAGAATAATCATCAATAAAAACAACAAAGTATCGAGATCCACCAATACTAGCAACAAGAGAAGGTCCCCAAACATCAGAATGAATTAACTCAAAAATATTATTAGAAATGGATTCACTGTTATTAAAAGGCAAAGCTGGTTGTTTTCTTAACTGACAAGAAGTACAATAAAAAATGTCTTTAGACACAGAACCCAACAGACCCCTAGACACTAACTGTTGTACCCGAGAAGATGATGCATGACCAAGACGAGAATGCCAAAGTGCAAGAGAAGGTAAGGAAGAAACTGCAGCAGCTGCAGTAGCAATAGAAACAGGAGCAACAGGTGGAAGATGAAGATTGCTCACGGAAACATACGCCCAACTCTAGGACCGGTCCCAAGCTCCTGCCCCGTCCTCGGATCCTGCACAATACACCCAGAATAGTAAAAAATAAGGCGATAACCTAGTTCAGCTAATTGTCCCACAGAGCACAAATTATAAGATAGGTCAGGAACATGGAAGACTCCAGGAACAGAAAGATTAGAGGTTGAAACAAAACCTAGACTATTCCCATGCATGGTGGAACCATCAACTATATGAATATTTAGAGGATGTGGTGCAGGGTCAAGTTTGGAGAATAGGGATGAGTGAGGTGTCATGTGATTGCAGCAAGCAGAATCAAAAAGCCAAGTTTGAGACTTACCAGGTAGAACAGATAAGGCAGTGGAAAGAGATGCATTACCAGCCATACGAATAGCCTGAGCTATGATCTCCTGTAGTTCAGTGGAGGAGAGGTTGATAGTAGATCCAGAAGACTTGGACTCAACTGAAGTGGAAGCCATTGGCGGAGTAGGCTCAATATTAGCAACAGCAGCAGTAGATTTGTTACGACGGTAACAAGTCTCAATGGTGTGGCCAGGACGCTTGCAATAGTTGCAGAACTTTTTGTTGGTCTGCTTGCGACGATTGCTAGAGCCATAAGAATCACCTGATTGCTGGGGTTGCTCTATGAGTGGAGTAGATGGAGTAATAGCCAAAACATTGAGCTTATTCTGGGCTTGAAGGGTTGCAAGACGAGCTTCTTCTCTAACCAACTCATTTACAGCAGTATCAAGAGAGGAAGCAGGACTGCGATTGAGTAGCTAACCACGAATGGGCTCAAAGTCCTTGTGAAGTGACATCAAGAATTCATAGAGGCGAAATTCATCTCTAACGGAAGCATATTGCTGAGCATCTTTTGAGCATGTCCAAGTTGGATCAGAAAGGTCAATTTGGTCCCAAATAAAGCGAAGCTGATCATAATAGTCATTGATGGATTGCCCTGGTTCTTGCCTGAGTTGATGTAATTCAACCACTAACTGATATTTCAGGGATCCATGAGTAGTGGAGTACCTTTTGGCCAACATATCCCATGCAGATTTTGCATCATCAAAGCTGCCCATCAGATTGGAAATAAAGGGAATGGAAGTGTTCCGAATCCATGTGAGGATCATGTGGTTATGACTATCCCATTCAATCATGCGATTAAGAAAAACAGTGTCTCTTTCACTTGCTCCCTTGACAGGAATAGTCATTGCACCAGTACAATAATGCCAGAGCATGCGACCCTTAAGAAAACTGCGCATAGCTTGAGACCAAGATAAGTAATTTTTATTTCCCTCCAATATAGTATTGATGGGGCGAGAAAGAAAAATATCCTTTTTATCCATTTAGAGACACAATATGCAAAAACAGACTGCAAAAGTGAAATCTACGAGAAAAACCGGGTAAGGAGAACCTGGTCAACCCTGGAAAAGTCAACGGTCAACATCGGTCAAAGTCAACGGTCAACGCTGGTCAACGGATGACGTGGAGATGATGTCAGCTAGGGCTAGCGTGGCATTGACACGTCAGCAGTGGTGACGTAGCTAGGGCTGACGTGGCGCTGATGTGGCACGTGCGGGCTCCGATGGCGATGAGGTTTCCACGAATGTGTAGATCGGCGCTGGACGATCTCAGTGGTACCGTCAAAATTGAAATCGGAGCAATATTCGCAGCGATGATGCGAAAAACAGTGATCTTGTGCGGTGTGAAACTCCTTAAGGATGATGGTTGCAGGTCCGGAACCCAAGGACGACGCCTGGATGACGTCGGAGGTTCAACGGCAAAAGGCTACGACGGCAGTTGTGATGGCGGAAGCTTTAAAAAGAAAGGAAGTCTCACTAATGAAGACAGACTGCTAAGAAAGGGTCAGAGCAGTGGCTCTGATACTGATTACTACTCAAAAAGTGCTATTTGCTAGCTTCTAATTAACTCTTTTAAACACTTTTGAGTAGTAGTTAGTGCCTTTTAACCCAATTAGCATGTTAAAGCCCCTTTCAATTAATTCTAATCAAATTGTGTAAGTTTTGGTGTTTTTGTTAGTATTTTGATCACCAAAGCATTATGAGATTGAGGAGAGTTATATGGAATCCTTGGAAAGCAATGGGAAGCTCAGAGGCATGAAGAACCAAAGCCTTGAAGCTCTTTTGCCATAAGCAAAGTGGAAATGCAAGGGGGAAGCAAAGAGAAATCAGCCATGAAGCATTCTTGATGACAGTCACTGCAGCTAGTTTTGGAGCACTTCCTGATGTCCAATTTATGCATACAATATGTCATTTGAAAGCTTAGGAAGTCAACAATCCAATGCTTCAAACCGTGTGCAATTTGGATTTGAAATGAGGAAGTTACGGCCTTTGGAAGATAACTGCTCCAAGCTGAAGGAAGGAAGGCTTCAGAAAAGTGCTGCGAAATCACCATTTTTGTTGCAAAGTGATTTCGCAGCCTTTTTGCACAGTGCTATGGAGTTCCCCTGAAGCTTCACGCCGCGATGGAAGCCCAGCACCACAAGATGGAAGTCAACTTTGTGAAGGTGTTGAATCAGCTGGTTGCTATGAAGAAATTTCGCAGCTCTTCTTGTGCACCTGCGAAATTTCGCAGACCGCACTTGTCACCTGTGAAGTGGTCCTGAGTGCTTCCTGATATTTGTAACCGACACTTGGAGATATTTTTTCATTAGATTTTTGTTGCCCAAATGCCCAAATTCTCCTTGTAAGTCACCAATGATAGGTTTCCTTAGTTTTTAAGCTAGGAATTTGGCAAAATATCAAGGGAATAGCTATCATTGTAATTTTGGTTTTAAAAGGGAGCCCGAGGAGCCTGTTCTGAGGGTGTTAGAGTTTTGGTGGTTGCAGGAGATCCATCATATAATATATGTGAAATTGACGAACAGAGCACTTGTCTGTTTCTTCTATATATTTTTGTTTTCTCATTCTTTTTCTTTCTAGCCAATCAAACTTTGAGGATTTTTCCTCAGGGGATGAGAGGCTAGACTCTTTGTCTCTTGGAGCTAAGGTAACCGGGTAAGTTTCCACATGCATAAATTGGAAGTTTTGTTGTTTTAGTTGTTAATGAAGAGAAAGTGTGACCCGTTGATGGTTTTTATCTTTTTAGTTAACTTAAAATGCCTTTAAATCACCTGGGCCAACACTTGGTAAGGCAAGTGATCTCCATCCATGGAGATTCACTAGTTTACCCCTTGCGAGCCTTTGGGAGGTGACTTGAAGGTAGGATTTTCTAGAATTGTCAACACTTGGTAAGCTTTTGAACTCCAAGGAGACATCCATTAGTTATCTCTTGCGAGCTTGTGAAAGGAAATCCAAGGTTAAAGATCACCTTGAATGGCAAGTGCTAGGTGAGAAGTATGAGCCATTGCAAGGTGCATTAGTGAGAGGGATTTAGTGTTTGAACCCATTAATGGGAAGCATTTGTACAACACCGGTTGGAGAAGGAACTATATGTTAATTCTCTAATGTGAGGAAAAGAAACAAGTGACCGGAACTCTCCTTTTTGTATGAGGAATCTGAGCCTAGTGATCTGAAACTCTAAGAAACACTTTTCTTTGTAATTAAAATCAGTTACTATTTTTGGTTAGCTTAAAACCAATCTTTGTTCAAACGTCTTTATGTTTTCTTTTAAAGCTAACCTTGAAATGAAAAGACACCAATTCAGCTTTGAATTAATATCATTTGTGAAGTGAAAACCCATCCCAGTGAACGATCCTAGAGCCACTATGCTATAGTAGCTTTGTCTTTGCTACCCTAGTATATGGTGTAATAGGTTATAAATTTTGTTGATTAATCCCTCAATCAAGGAGCACCAACTGGACACGAATCAGCTGAGACACCAATTAGGCATGAATCAATGATACCATGTTAGAAATACTGAAAGATTGTATTGTATTTCCTGAGTGAAAGAATATACATCAGTGCCTTTATATAGGAGGCATATGTGTGCGGTACAAGTAACCTAACTGGGCCTAAAGCCCATAACATAATATACCCTTAATATACATTAACAACTCTAAATCAGATATGCGGCCGCAGAAACGTTTGAAATGCAGGCATTTTGAGGGCATCCCTTGATGATCGAAGAAACAGACCTAAAACTCTTCCCATAACATCATCTCTTGGTAATGGTAGGTTGTGTGTTTCTTTTCTTTCTGCTTTTCTTTCTTAAACTAATTTTCAACATTTTAGCTTGGGTAGATGTCTTAAGATCATTTAGAACTGTTTAAAGCGGGAACTAAAAAATCCCATAACACTGTTTGAAATTAGAGTACTCTCACATATTGTCGATTTCATGCTTAATCATCCCGGGATACACATGGTTGCATATCATTAGAATCATTTGTATTAATAATTTGTGGATTTTGTTTTTCGTTTGATGTTTTGTTTACTGATTTATATTTTTGATGTTGGGTTTGGATTTGTTGGATTTTATTTCATTCTTTTAGGCTTCAATTATTCCATTTAGACTTGGGCCTGTGCATATTGAATATTTAGGTTGGGCCTCATTCTTTGATTTGAGCCTGGTAGGGAGGTTTTCTTATTTGTTTTGGACTTGACCTTGGGTTATTTTTATTTTCTATGTCTAGGCCCATTTCTTGGATTTCTTAGGCTGAACACGTGAAGGGTTGGATTTTCTCACTGGCCCCTATATAAGGGCACACACAACCCTAGGGGAGAGAGCACACATTGAGGGGGTCGACTCACTTTTTTCTAGGGATTTCTGTCTTCCTCTATGACTGTCTGATTTTTGTAGTTTTGGTGAGGGAGAGTTCTATTTTAAATTGTATTGATTTGGAGTTTTACATCTGGATTTGGGAGTTGGAGGGTATTTGGGTTGTTTACGCTCATATCTATGTACATACTTCTTCCATCTTTGTTTAATTTTTTAATTTTTCATTTACATCCCTCCACTTTTCGACGATGGCTTTTTTCGTAACTCAACTCCCTTCATCTCTCTCTCTCTCTCTCTCTCTCTCTCTCTTTCTCAACAACAACTTTTTGACTCATTTCTCTCTTCTTCTCAATAATGGCTTCTTCTTTACTCAAATCTCTTCATCTCTCTCCTTCTAGATGATGACTTCTTCTCAATGATGGTTTTATGATTCAAATCTCTTCATCTCTCTACTAAATTCCTGACAATGGATTTTTCTTAACTCAACTTTTCATTTCTCTCTTTCTCGACAATCTCTTCTTCTTCTTAACTCAAATCTCGTCACCTCTCTACATCTGGATAATGACATTTTCTTAACTCAAATCTCTTCAGCTCTTTCCATCTCGACAATGGCTTCTACTTCTTCCCGCTCTTATGATGTCTTTCTCAGTTTTATAGGAGTAGACACTCATGATTCCTTCACTGCTCATCTCTATAGGCAGTTGTGCCGCAACGGAATCAACATTTTTTTAGATGATGAAGGGCTTGAGAGAGGGCAAGTCATAACTCCTGCACTCGTTACAGCTATAGAGAACTCCAAGGTTTCTATCGTTGTTTTATCAGAAAATTTTGCATCATCTAGGTGGTGCTTAGAGGAGCTGGTGAAGATACTAGTGCAGGAGAACAAAGGGACAGAGGGTTATTCCAATTTTCTATAATATCGATCCATCAGATGTGCGGAATCAAAGGGGGAAATTTGGAGAAACCGTGGTTAAACATGAAAAGAATTTGGCGAATAGGGAAAGGGTGCAGATTTGGAGGGATGCTCTTACTGAAGTTGCCAATTTATCTGGTTGGCATTTAAGGAATAAGTAGGTTTTTAAACCATGTATTTTTAATATGTTTCTATTATTATTAATAATAAAATGAAAATTGGTTAAGGAAAAAAAATTAGTAAAGAAAACTGCAATAGTAGTCACCGTTAAACCTATTGGCAGGAATGAGGCTAAGCTTATTGAGGAGATTGTTCGAAGCATTTTGGAAGGCATGGATAAGACTCCGATAAAATCAATTGATGATGGTATGGCCCAAAAGATACGATCTGTTCAGAGAATGAGGGATCTTATTCTGAGAACTTTGACACAATGGGCTAGTGATCGCCATGATAATGCTATCGCGAGAGATTTGATGTCAATAGCGAGTGTAATAAGGGCTTTTATAAGATCATATAGTCCCAATGACATTGCTATCGTGACAGAATTGATACAATTGGTTGGTGCAATAAGAGATTCTATAGAAATAATTGGTCCCCATGATGATGCAATCGTGAGAGCTTTGATACAATTAGCTAATGAAATGGAGGCTCTTACACAATCAGTTATTTCCAAAGATAAGGTATCATGAGACATTTTGCAGGTGAAGCTGGGGCACCTTCGTGAGTAGAGAACAAAAGGCTTTTTCGTAGTCACATTGAGGAAGAACGTTCCATCTCTTCTGACCATGTTGGGGAAGATCCGAAGAGACAAGGAAAACTTCTTTCAAAAATATCAGGGTGTAAAAATCTAAGTTTAAAATTCCGCACTTCTGTAAAGGCAAGAATTCTAGGTTTAACATGGAGCACTACGATAAAAGCAAGACTTCGTGCCAAACAAGTCCTTATCGTTCTTCATTACGTGAATGATTCAATAGTCAGCAGCCATACCAATGCCTCCATATTGGTTTTAGCACTAGGTTCTTGGAATCTCCTGTATGTGCTGTTTTCGCAGTCCTGTGAGGATGTGTTCCATGGCAGCCCCGTTAATATATTTTGTGAATTGAACTTGAGTGATCTTCGTTCCTCTGAGGTTAGCTGCTTCGGCAATCCACTGAACTGGGGTAATGGAGTGATGAGGTCAGCTAGACCTAAGTGACTGCAATTTATCAGATGAAATAAACAACCTTAGTAGTCTTGGCTTCTTATCTTCATTGGAAGAGCTAGATCTGGGTGGGAACAACTTTGTTACTGTACCTTCAAACATCAGCCGACTTTCTAACCTGCAATGGCTGGGGTTTAAAAATTGTAGAAGACTGCGAGTACTGCCGGAGCTTTCACCAAGCATAGATCATATAGATGCAAAAAAATTGCTCATCATTGAAAATTGACTTGTATAAAATACTAAGTCACAACTTCTAGCTAGCAAGTTGCCGGGCACAAACTGCGGGTGAATTCTCTCTATATCCCATATATCATAATTTTAATTACAAAAAATGGTTTTGCAAAAGGAAAGCATCAATTTCTATGTCTCAACGTCATAACCATTTTTCATTCTACAGGGTACTCCTTTTGCGGCATTACATTTCATTATTTCTGGGTATAAAATACCCGATTGGATAAGGTACCAAAGCTGGGCAGTGAAGTAAAAGTAGAGCTACCTCCAAATTGTTTTAATTCCAACTTCCTTGGTTTTGCTTTGTCTGTTGTCACTGTTCCCAAGTCACCTGCCTATCATCTTTGTTTTCTGACGAGGGGGAACCCAATGCAACTGCTTGCTCTGAGGATCACTCTGTAGCCACAGACATCATCCTTGATAAGGAGGAACCGCGAGACAAATGCACCCTAATCTTCCCGTATCATCTCTTGGTGGGTTGCATGTTTCTTTTGGTTTCTTTTCTTCTTTTCTTTCTTAATTTAATTGAGGTTTTTTGCTTGTATAGATGTCTTCAGATCATTTAGAGGTACTGACTCACAACCGTATGATAATGTTCCAATTCAACTTTATCCATCCTCATCCTCACTATTCAGCTCTTGTCTCTTGTCCTTCTAGAAATCCATGAGGAGAAACCCAGTGGCTCGGAATCAGATAATGCTGATTACTATACTTCTGATGAGGGAGGACCCACTGAAACTGTTGGACAAAAAACAAGACAAAACAATAGCAAGGAAAAAAATAGAGCTCTTTAACTCTAAAAAGCAGAGCTTCACCAGACCAAAGAAAATGCTTCTGGATATTTTATTGCAGTCATTATTCCACTACATCAAACATGTCTATTTATAAAAAAAACAAAGAGGACACAATCTGCCTCACTACACCACTAACACTTGACCCACTACACCCACTAACTCGATTTTAGCAACAAGCTCCTTATTTGATTAACTCAACCATAAGAATAGGAATATGCCAACAGCCACTTTGAATCAGTCTTCAACACTCCCCCTTGATTCAAAGTTGCAAACTCCAAGCTTGCTTCTGAAGTAGACATGCTTGTCTCTAGATAAAGCTTTTGTCAGCACATCCGCTACCTGCTCATTGGTGTTACAATACTGCAAAACAACTTTACCTTCAACCACAAGATCTCTTATGAAATGAACCCGAATATCAACATGTTTTGTCCTTCCATGGTAGGCTGGATTCTTGGTCATTGCTATGGCAGCTTTGTTGTCACAGTAAATCACAGTTGGCTCCTCATGTTCTTGATTAATATCAGCAAGAATTCGCCTCAACCACACTGCCTGGCATGCGGATGAGGTTGCAGCTGTATACTCAGCTTCAGAAGAGGACAAGGCTGTCACTGCTTGCTTCTTTGAACTCCAACAGACTGCACCTGACCCAAGAGAAAACATATAGCCTGAAGTGCTTTTTCTATCCTCTAAGCACCCTGCCCAATCACTATCAGTGTAGCCAACCAATTTGAACTCTTGAACATGACCATACCATATCCCAAAATCATATGTTCCAGCAATGTATCGCAACAATCTCTTTGCAGCTCCAAGATGTTGCTTCGAAGGACAATGCATAAATCTGGAGATCACCCCAACTGCAAAAACTATATATGGCCGTGTATGTGTTAGATAAATGAGGCCTCCAACCAGACTTCTAAACCTCCTAGCATCAGCTCTTTCAGTGCCATCTTCAGCCTGCAACTTCTCATTTGAATTCATAGGAGTAGCTGCTACTTTGCAATTTAACATATTGAACTTCTTAAGCAAATCAACAGCATACTTTCTTTGTGAAACAAAGACTCCATCCTCTACTTGTTTTACCTCTATACCAAGAAAGAAATGCAATAGCCCTAGGTCTGACATCTCAAACTTCTTCTTCATACAAGCTTTAAACTCATTAATAAGAGAAGATGATGAACCCATATAGATCATGTCATCTACATAAAGACAAATAATAATAAGATCATTTTTACCTTGCCTTTTCAGGTAAAGATTTGGCTCACTCTTGCTCCTTTCAAAGCCATTCTCAACAAAGTAAGAATCTATCTTACTGTACCATGCCCGTGGGGCTTGTTTCAACCCATAAAGGGCCTTCTTTAGTCTATACACGTGCTCTTTTTTACCAGGAACTATGAAGCCTTCAGGCTGAGATACATACACCTCCTCTACTAGCTCTCCATTAAGAAAAGCAGACTTGACATCAAACTGATAAACACACCAATGCATATGAGTAGCTAAGGCTAATAAGGTCCTTACTATTTCAAACTGTGCAACTGGTGAGAAGGTGTCATCATAATCAACACCATGTTGCTGTGCATAGCCCTTTGCCACTAACCGTGCCTTGTGCTTTTGTATACTACCATCTGCTAAGTACTTGGTTCTGAAAACCCATTTAACACCTATCACATTCTTGTCTTCAGGAAGCTCCACCAGTTCCCAAGTCTCATTCTTCTCAATGGCAGCTATCTCTTCTTTCATAGCACTGCACCATTCTTCCTTCTCCACTGCTTCTTCAAAGGTTGTTGGATCAGCTACAAACAAGACTTGTGTAGTCTCATAGATGTCCCTTAAAGATCTGAATTTCCTTGGAGGGGTTTCCTCTGAAGATTGTGAAGAACTGCTGCTACTCAAATTTGGGGAACTAGGTGAATGAGAGGGAGTTGGACTTGCTGGAATTTGAACAGAAGGCTGCTGATCTTCACTCTGTGCCACTTCACTTTCACTTGAAATCTCCACAAGAGCACCATCTTCACTTACACGCCAAGTCCAGCTAGCTTTTTCATCAAACACCACATTCCTGCTAACAATTATCTTACCACTAACAGGGTTATATAGCTTATATCCTTTTGATTGAGAGCAATAACCAATAAAGATGCACTTTACTGATTTTTCATCAAGCTTACTACGGTTATGTGAGTCAATCAACGTATAGGCAACACTACCAAAAACCTTTAAATGGCTTACCCAAGGTTTCCTCCCACACCAAGCTTCATATGGAGTTCTATTCAACACTGCCTTGGTTGGAGAAATATTCAGCAAGTATACAGCTGTAGCAACTCCTTCCGCCCAAAAATGGTTTGAAAGGTTCTTGGCCTTCATCATGCTTCTAGCCATCTCAACCACCGTTCTATTCTTCCTCTCAGCCACATCGTTTTGCTCTGGTGAATAAGGAGTAGTCAGCTCTCTATGCAAGCCTTCCTCTTCACAAAACACTTTAAAATCATTTGATAAGAACTTTCCACCTCTGTCAGTCCGCAGCACCTTAATGCACTTGCCACTCTGCTTCTTTACAAATGCTTTGAACTTCTTGAAGGTCTCAAAAGTCTCTGCCTTTGATTGAAGAAAATACACCCAACTCATCCTGCTATGATCATCTGTAAACAACAAAAAATATCTACTGCCACCAAATGAAGCAGTTTGCATAGGACCACATAGATCAGCATGTATAATCTCAAGACAACTAGATGCCCTCCTAGACCTTCCCTTAGGGAATGGTTTCTTGCTTTGTTTCCCATAAATACAGCCCTCACACACATTCACCGAGTCAATTTTAGGTAGTCCAAACACCATTTCCTTTTTACTTAGTAACTTCAATCCTTTGACATTTAGATGACCATACCTTAAGTGCCACAGATTAGACTCACTAGTCTCTTTAACAACAAGAGCATGCTTTTCTATACTTGACACTTCAAAAGGAAACAACTTGTTTGCGGCCATACTAACATCAACTATTATTTGATCAGACTTTTTATCTTTGATCACACAAGTAGAACCATCAAACAAAATGGAGTATCCACTAACCATAAGTTGCCCCACACTTAACAAGTTTTGAGTCAAACTAGGAATAAAGTACACATTGTAAAGGAGCTTTACATTACCATGACCATTGTTCACTGCCACGGTCTCCTTGCCTTCCACTTGCACTTGTTTGTCATCACCAAGTTTCACCTTCAACTTGTGTGATTCATCCAGCTCCTTAAAGAGTGACTTTATCCCTGTCATGTGGTTAGAACATCCACTATCCAAAAACCAAATATTGTTGGAAGATACTACCTCTTCATTATAGGCCATGAACAACTTGACTTGGTCTTCCTCTTGCTCGACATAGTTAGCTTGTTTTTCTTGCCTTTCTTTCTTCCAACATTCAGCTTGAACATGTCCAAACCGCTTGCAGTAGTAGCACTGGATATTACTCTTGTTTCTGCTCTTCTCAGTTGACTGCCTTTGGTCACCTTGTGCATCACCTCGGCCTCTGCCACGACCACCTCTTCCATGAGCACCTCCTATGCCACGTCCTCTACCAGTAGCTTCTCTGCCTCCATTCTTCTGGTCTGATGTCTCCCTCTTCGTGTAAAATGCCTTTTCTTCATTCTTTTCCTCTGTTCTGGACAGCCTCACTTCATGAGATTGCAAGGATCCCATGAGCTCATCAAATGAATAGGTTGACAGGTCCTTAGACTCCTCAATGGCTGCAACTACATGATCAAACTTAGGCGTTAAACTCCTTAACACCTTTGCTACGACAGTTTGATCAAGAATATCTTCACCATACGACCTCATTTGATTAACTATAGCAGCAACTCTTGACAAAAAATCTTGCACTGACTCTCCATTTTTCATGTGCAAGGTTTCAAAGTCACGGCGCAAGGATTGGAGCTTCACCGTGATCACTTTAGAGGAACCCTGAAATGCAGTTTTCAAGGTTGTGCACGCCTCTTTTGTTGTGGTTGCTGCTGCAATCTTTGAGAAGATTGATTCATGTACAGCCTGTTGAATAAAGAACAATGCCTTGGAGTCCTTCTTCGTATTTTCTTTCAACCTAGCTTCTTCGTCTGGATAAGGATAGCCATTTTCAACCAAGTCCCACAGATCTTGAGACTTGAATAAAGTCTTCATTTTGATGCTCCAAAACTCATAGCACTCACCTTTGAAAATGGGAATTGCTGGTTGAGACACACTCACCATACTGCCGTTGGTTGTTGCCATTTTTCGCCCAGTTCAGAAAGAACCTGGCTGCTCTGATACCAAAATTGTTGGACAAAAAACAAGACAAAACAATAGCAAGGAAAAAAATAGAGCTCTTTAACTCTAAAAAGTAGAGCTTCACCAGACCAAAGAAAATGCTTCTGGATATTTTATTGCAGTCATTATTCCACTACAGCAAACATGTCTATTTATAAAAAAAACAAAGAGGACACAATCTGCCCCACTACACCACTAACACTTGACCCACTACACCTACTAACTCGATTTTAGCAACAAGCTCCTTATTTGACTAACTCAACCATAAGAATAGGAATATGCCAACAGCCACTTTGAATCAGTCTTCAACAGAAACTAGCTGCCCCAATGATGAGATGTGGGCAGAGTAATGCTTTGAATGCAGGCATTATCAGGACAATCCCTGATGAGGAGGAACCTAGAGAAATGCTTGATATGCATCCAAATCTTCCCATACCATCTCTTGGTGGGTTGTGTGTTTTTCTTTCTTAGTTTGATTTGAGTTGTTTAGCTTTGAAGATGTCTTAAGATCATTTAAAACTGTTGAAACCACAAATTAAAATGTCCCATAACTCTGTTTTAAATTAAATTTGCTTAGGATAACTCTCACATCAAATCCTAAAACAACTTGATCAACGAATTAATGCATACATATGTTTCTTATCGTTCTTCATTTTCTAAAACCAAAAAGAGATGTGCTCTGGACTTTGTATTTTTTGGATTCTATACATGGATCAATGGATTCCAAGTGGGTCATTGGAAGAGTTAATCTTGCTTTGCTAGGCCAAAAATAATTGTCTAAAAGTATTTCAACCATAGTTGTTTAACTCATAAAACATATTGTGTATTGGTTTTCTATTTTTCTGTATTGTGTATCATATTATATCATATCATGTATCGTAAGTTTTTTATATAATGAAAAATAAATAGAAAAAATATGTATATGTATGTATATCTATTGACAGTATGAAGTATAGAGTAATATATAATAAAAAAAATATAACCAATTTTATGGAAAATAGTAGGATCTAAAGAGTTAAAATATATCACATCATATGAAAACATTGAATATTAAAGTTTTGAAAAGTTTAAATTAATAAAATATGACTTTAATATATGAATTCACCACATATTCCACAAAAATAAACTTCTTTATATATATATATATATATATTATGTGTCATCATAAAGTTCTAACTTTTTAGGTTCACCATTATTCCTTTTCCACCAAAAAAGAAATAAAAAAAGCTAACATATTAAGTAAAAAATTTTAGTCACTAATCACCATCATTTTCATTTTCAACATTGAAACCAATCAAATAAAAATTCACAAAAATTAATCAAATATGACTTTAATATATGACTTTAATAAAATATGACTTTAATATATGAATTCATCACATAATCCACAAAAATAAACTTCTTCAATTTTTAGCTATGATTTTTAGCTTTAAATTTAACTAGGCATATGCACTTATTGTGTTACGCGTGCGCGCACACACACACAACACACACATTTATATATATATATATATATATATATATATATTATGAGCCATCTTTAAAGTTCTAACTTTTTAGGTTCACCATCATTCCTTTTCCACCAAAAAAGAAATAAAAAAAAGCTAACATATTGAGTAAAAAAATTTATTCACTAATCACCATCATTTTCATTTTCAACATTCAAACTAATCAAATGAAAATCTCCGATATTCATTGGAAAAGTAAACTTACCTGACTTCTAATATAACATCTGACAATAAGAATATAGCTTGTCATATAGAGGCTATTTTATCCATTTCTCTTTTTAATGAACAATTTTTAATCTTTTAGTATATTTTAAACAATTACTATAATAAATTCTTTTAACAAAAAAAATTAATTTTTTTTTAAATTATAGAAAATAATTGAAGATGTATGTATCATTGTATCATAATATCATATATCTTATATATATCCCTTTAAAATAAGATATAGATTGTGATATGTATCGATTTCCATAAAAAAAATGTATCATATTGTTATATCGTATTGTGTATTGTGAGTTTTTAACAACTATAATTTCAACATCTAAGCATCTTTAAACTCTTTACACTAGTTTTCACCCATTAGTTGGCTTATCCTCATGGTGAAATGATCATACATGTTAACTAAAACTCTATTAGCTATTGATACTATCGGCCTAGCTCTGGTTACGATACATCCCATATTAATGTGCTACTGATGTGCCAAATATATATATATATCAAATAGGAATAGAATGAGAAAGGGGAAAAAACCCTAATCTTCACAAGTCTCATTGGCTTTATTTCTCTGTATTTTCTCTCTTGTTGGGGTTGCCTCCTATCTATTTCATGATGGTTGTAGTGTTGAATTACTTCTCTTGTTTCTCCCTTTGCTCCTCTCTCATTTATCCCCCTCTTCTCTTTGGTTTTTCCAACTGACTCTATCTCTCCTCTCTTTCTCTTTCACTTTCTCTCTCTCTCTTTTGCGTTTCCTTTGTTTTTTCCTCTTTTTTTCTTTGATTTGTGTGGAGAGGGAAATTCACCACCACCTGCCCTTTGATGGCCTTCAAATAAGTCATTTGCTCTACCTTGCTATTTCCTATGGTTAAATTTCCATTCTATATTTTTTCTTTCCTTTTTTCTATAATAACATTTGTTGGAAGTGGAATATTTTCCTACCCATATAAATCATTATAAACTTTTATAAGGATATTATATGAAAATAGAAATGTATGACACTTACTTTTTAATTATTTTTTTCTTATTTTATAGTATTGTTTTTCCTTTTATAATGACAAAATAGATGTCAATTATATAATTTAATTGTTATTTTTCCCAAATATAAAAAATTACCTAATTCAACTATTATTTTTTTTTCAGATAGCAAAAAAATTTATGCAATCCAATTATTATTATTTTCCAGTTCTTTTATGGAATTATTAATATGATTCTTTGTGATGTAATTTGTCCTTTATTTATTATACATATAGTTTAAATTATTTTAAATATTTATCACCTATGAAAATTAGAGTCTTAAAAGATCTGGTCGATTGTAAATAAACTGATATTTAAGGTCTACATAATTAGAGCCTAGGAGTAGTGAAGATACTTTTTTAGCTTCAAAGTTCAACATCATGGGTATTGCCTTCTGACTTGAAGGTAAAAACAATGTTTGTTGACCTGAAACTTTAAAATGTTGAAACCCCCTTTTGATAGGTTAAAATGTTGGAACCCTTGTTCTTTTTGGTTACTGCCAATGATATATCTGAATGATGATGTGTCAGGTTATGAATAAATATTCTGTTTAATTCCTAGATATCTTCAAGGGCGGTTTTTTCCTCTTTTCTCTTCATGCATGCTGGCTTTGTTATTAGTTTCTCTAAGTCTGTTTTTTTGGTCAGTCCAGTCAATATAGAATGGTGAATAAGCTTCAGTGGAAAATAAGGCTACTTCAAAAAATAATACTGGACATGTATGGTTCAAGAAACATGTCTATCGTTTGTGTTCTATCATCAATTTGAATGATTTGGCTGGCTATACTTTTTTATTTTTTCAAGTTCCATGATGAAGTTATGCAAGATTGAATCATTATAAGGTCCATATGATTTACATGGATACGTCAGTATAGATTACATGTATAGCATTTTTTATCTGGTACCTGAGAATTCATTGTAATCTAATTTCAGCTTTTCTTGTTTCACTTATGTCTTTTATATTTTAAGTTTTTTTTTGTGTGAGGAACTGAATCCACCCTGTCCAAGAAAAACATTTTCTTGTGCATCAATATAATTAATATACTTGAGAAATTCTTTTTAAAATTTTTGTTTCATCATCTTGTCTGAAATAGGTTGCACAGCTTAGAATAACACCTTGAGTTCTAGTTGGTCACAGCTTTGGAGGAAAATGTACTTTTATAATTAGTCTAACTTATTCCAATTCATGGATGATACATGATGGTTAAATTATAGATTTTTTTGCTAACTGCTTAATCTACTCCCTAAATTTTCATGCAGTTGTCTTGAGCATGGTCGAACAAAGCTGCAAAACCTCTTGCACGACCAGTCAGAGTAAGTTTGAAGTCTGCTAGAAATTGTTAAGGTGGTTTTGAATTTTGGTAGGGTGAAAAATTGTGTCCCCCCACCCCACCAAAATGGGGGAAAACTTTGGTTATGTAGACATTGAATAATGTAAAGATTATGCCAGTTTAAGAAACACTGAACTAAATTATCAAGTGAAGTTATGTTAACTTTGAGTTCAAGGTGAAATCTGGTAATTCCAGAACTGGTATTACTTCATGAAATTTGAATTGTGGTTCAAACAATTATGGTCTATTATTCCTTTTTTTTTTTTTAATTTTATAGTCTATTTTTATTAGGTTTGGGTTCTAGATGCAACTCCTGGGGAAGTTCGTCCTGATGGAGATGGAGAGGATCATCCAGAGGAACTAATCTCTTTCCTTAGTAAAATGCCCAATGAGGTGAATTTCTGGTCCATTGTTGTTTTCCTATTTTTAATATAATGAGTTCCATTGGAGACATAAACATCTAATTGGCATCTTCGTACGGAGTATATCTTTTCTTTATGTTGAATTCAAAAATTTGTAATTTCCTGATCAGTCAACCACGTTGTGGAGCAACTACCTCAACAACTGAGGCTTTTTTTGGGGACCTCTTGCCTCGTGTAGTTACTTTTCTTGTTGATCTTGTAGTTATTGCTGTGCTACCATGTTTCCTTATTTGTTGGTTGTACTCCTGCATTTTCTTTTTCTGAAATATTTGTCCCTAAGGGCCAAAATAATTTCCACTTTGAAAAAGAATTTTGAAAATTGTAAATGTAACCTCAAATGTACCAAAATACCCCTTACCCTTGTAAAAAAAGCATTGATGTGAAATGGGTATAAAAAGTTTGATGAAGGGTTTTTTTTGTCCAAAAGGGTTATTTTCGTGTTTTGAAAAAGTGGAGGGAATTTTTGTGAAATAGGGTCATATTTTGACCCTTTTAATCAAATATCCACTTATTTTCTTTTTTCTATTCTCTTGCAGTCTTCTAGTAGTTTGTGGTATTCAAGGATAAGTCATCCTTCCTTGGAATTTTTACCAATAAATAGTTAGTTTTTGACAAATGGAAAGAACTATTCTTAGGTGTTATGTGTCTTAAGAGTTCTCACTATTTTAGTCTTTTTATTTATTTATTTTTATTTTAGCAGTTTAGTATCTTACATCATTAAGGTTATGTTTGGTTCTTGATAACTACTAAGAAAAGGAGGGAACAAAAAAACCAGGGAAAATTCTCATGTTTTGTTTACTGTGGAAAATATAGAAGAAAATCAAATATAATTAAAATTAGTTAGAAACTTTTATATTTTCAAATTATTTAATCTATATATAGACAAGAAAAAATAAGTGAAATGAGGTTGGAGAAGTGTGTAGAAATAATTTATTAACTCTACATATGTTTTTCATTTTTGTTTCAGTCTATTTTTCTTTTCTTTTTTCTTTTTCTCACATTGTCTTCAAATTTTCCAAGAACCAAAGATAGGGTAATGATTCCTTATTCCCTCTTCCAAACAAAATGTTACTCCCATCCTTTTTTTTTTCCTTTGATAGGAAAAAAGCATAAATATATTAGACATGCCTAAGAAAAGGTGCATCAATGGACACATGGTGTATACATATGACTCCCACAAAGGCGTGCTGAAAAAGGAGGGAAAATACAAAAGACAACCATTAAGCTTAGCCAATCAACAAAGTTAGTCATTTAGCTACTCCAATCTTATGTCATGTTTTGTTGCCTATCTTGTGAAGGAGAAAGTATTTAATAGAAGTTGCAATCTTAAAATAAATGAATAACTAAATGACATGTGGCTTTACAATCATAGGTCTTGCGGTTAGTTAGGAAAAACTTAGAGCTTGTTTAGAAATGATTAATATAAAAACGCTTTTGTCAGTAATGCTTTTATTAAAAGCACTTTAATAAAAAATAATTAGTGTTTGGATATAAACAACAGAAATATGCTTTTGTTTGTGCTTTTGGGAATTATCAAGGGATATTTTTGGTAGATGTTTTATTTTTTATTTTATTTTATTTTTTGAGAAAAGCACCTGTCAAATGCAAGTGCAAGAAACAATTCAACTGATTTTCTATACTTTGAAGTGTTCTTTAAATTTTTTCCAAATGCCTCATTTTTCTAAGGATAGCCCTCTTTGAATCACTCCCAAATGGACTCCAGGTGTCCAATCCATGAGTGGACCAAGTTAGTTCAATTCTCTACCTATTGGAAATAGGACCAGACGAACATTGGTGGAGAACCAACTCAAACTGAAGAATTGAGTCCCAGTTGATTTGGTTTGAAGGTTGATGCATCCTGACTTGCACCTTTAATATGCTTAGCCCAGTAGTTTGTATGCAAAACATTAACCTTGGGCTGAGTTGCCAGTATATAATTTCATGTACATAAGTTTGTTCAGTGAATATCAGTTGCATTTGTCTTCTGAAACATTGATGTGGTTGAAATTTTAATCCTGGAGTTAAAAAGAAATGCATTTGTGCCCTTCGTTATCAGAGTTTCATTATTATTTTGGAGTATGACTGGAAAATCTCAACTCTGGTGGAGAATCCTTTGTTACCAATTATCATTCCTCAAATGTGGGCAGTTTGATTTCCAAATAAATACAATTGTTGCATTAGTAAACCTTTACTTATTATTATTAGTTTATCTTTATTATTACCAATCATCATGTTTGTCAAAAAAACAAAAAAATTGTTACTAATTATCATGTTCACTCTACTTATGTATCATTATTCCTGTAATCAGCTTTTCTAATTTTTCATGTCATTTGTTCCTTGTTGCAGTGAACCAATTTTAAGCTTTATAATATTTAATTTATCTTGTAAAATATTTTCCTTTTTGGGCATGATTATGAGCATCTTATAATCTCTTCTTTATGGAAGGTGTTTTCAAAGCGGGATGTTATGAATGCTCTTATTAAAGAAGGATTTTCCAAAGATGTGGCACAGGTAATATCAAACACACAAGCTAATTTAGTTTTACTTATATCTCAATGGTTTACTTTCAAGTTGGGATGGTGATACTCATGATGAATAGAATGTTATAGATTTCCTCCATCTTTTCCTATTTTCTTTTCTGGTCTTAGCTTAGTTTTTTGTTTTTAAATTTCATATTGTTGGTGATTTCCAAAACCTTGGTAAATTTTTGGTCATGTTGCTTTTGTCCTAGGATACATTTATTCTAGACTACAACACTGCTAGTTTGAATGTGCAACATTTCTGTTGACCAACTTGACAAATGCTATTTGGTTAATTGTTTGGTAAATCTTATTATTGTGGATGAGATGAGAAAAAGATTATGAGTGCTGCTTAAGCAATTAGTTTGTTGCATCAAGATATCTTGAAAACATTAAAGTTTGTAGTAGGGAATTATTGTCGCTTTTTTGTTCGATCTTTGAATTATTTTTTCCTTTATTATTTTGAATTTCTTATTCGTCCCCTAAATTTTATATTCTTCTCATTTTTGTTCTCACGTCCAGTGCGTGGTAACAAACCTCCAACAGACCAGTTCCCCTGGTTCATCATCGCCAAGCTTCTCATGGGTGTTTGACCTCAAGGGAATTGCTGAGATGTATCAATCCTATGAAGAAACAAATTTATGTTATTCATGTTCAGAACTTGTTTTTCATCTTGAATTGATGTCAAATCTAGTATTATTCTTCTAAATACGGCTTATTTCTGAAGCTCTTCTAATTTGATAAATTAATAGCAATACCACTGACTTGTTAGTAGACTCTGACATGGGTTGAGGTAGCAATACCACTATCTTTGCAAGGGTTGAGGTAGGAGTTCGACTGGGGGTTGGAGTTGGTGGAGTTCTTTATGGAGGATATTTACGGTGTTGAGGCTTGTTGATGTGGAGATTAGGTGAAATGGAAGGGTTTAAAAGAGGAGAGGTTTTCCTTAGAACTTCTTTTGATTTGATATCGATAGGAGTAGTTGTCACTGCCCTGCTTTAGAGACTTGGAAAACTGCCAACACTCAGAAAGTGGCCTATCTTTTATCTTGATGGGAGGATAGGAGAGGATTTTGACACCAAATCATTTGGTGTGCAGATGGAGGCACTTGGCAAATTGGTGTTGCATATGCAGACATGGAGTCAGTTAACCTTTTTTGAGTCCTTGTCCTGATGCTTGGGCTTTTGGGCATTGGTTTTCATGCTTTTTTTTTTTTTTTGTAGTTTCTTGGGTGCTTCCAAGAACAATAGGAGAGCTACTTGTGAATTTGTTTGGAGATATAGGAGGCAAGAGTGGAGTGGTGTTCCCTTTGAGTTATAGGGGAATGAAACTCCTGACAGCAGACTATAAGATTGTTTTAAGATCTTTGCATGCTTTGGACAGAGGGTGATCTTTTGATTTGGACATATTCTTTTATGAGCTCATAAATAGTTTAGGTTATACACAGGTTAAGAAGCTATTAGCTTTTGTTTGCTTTGTTTTCTGTCCTTTTTCTTCTTTTCTTTTTTTTCTTTTTTTGCCTTATTTTCTTCTCACTTCCTGTGGGCTATCCATATAAACTGCCTGTGCCCTTTGGTTGCACTGCCCTCAATGCTTTTCTATTACATTTATTTTCCTATTAATGGAAACTATGTTGACATCTTGCAATTCTTGGAAGTAAACCTAAAAACAATACTGCCTTTTAAACCCTTGCTTCAAGCCCTATCCAAGCTTTAGGTCCCTAACCCAATCTCAAGTCAAGCTCATCTTTTCTGAGCTCCAGGTCAGGCAGGTCCTAGTTATTAGGTTTTGATTATGTTAAATGACAGAGGGAGAGAGAAAAAAAAAAAAAGACAAGCAATGAAGACAGACAACCAAGAACACAAGTATTGATATGGATGCAAAAAGGCTTGCAAGTAGGATTAACAACATTCCCCTTGCATAGTTGATTCTGAGGCAGTAGGGGTTTAGCTTTCAGGCCATGGTATCATTGTAGTTGTCTGGATAACAAAGATGAGGGTTTTGGGACTTCATGCCAGGTGTGGGTCATGATGATGTGGTCTAGGTTTGGTGTTTGGGTAGGTGAGGTGAAGAAGAGTTTTTCAAAGGTTGATGGTGATGGAAGTGATCCAAAGTGTGCTGTAATTGGCAGGTCATTATAGTGATATTACAGTGGAAGAAGTATAGCAATTAAAGAGGACAAACTCCAACCCTAGACAGACATTGACTCCGGGCCGAGGTTTCTAGGTTTCTTTGGTGCTTTTATCTGTAAATTTGGCATATGGACCCTAATCCTAGCCCTAGATTGATTCACACAAAACTGGCTGCAATCTATTCAATTACTATTACTTTTGTTTAAGAGTAATAATAACTAATTGATAAGATAGATTAGGTTTAGAAAAGCCTTTTGCCCTGGCCCAACCTGGCTTGAGGTTGCATTGATGTTTCTTTAGAAAAGTTGCATTTGTATGATAGTGGGATTTACCATATTCGAGTATAGAGAGCCTAAAAAGGGCACTTCCCATGGACATGTTCCTCTCAAATCCTTTTCTTGGACCTGTTCTTCCCAAATCCCACCTTGGGTTTATCATCTCTTTTCCTTATCCTTCTATTGTCATTGACCAAAGCTAAATGGTGTTAGGATTTACCAAACCAGTGCGCTGAAAAACAGAGCTGATGACTGGCAACTAACTCTTAAAGCAAAGAGTCAGGATGGTGATGGGAAGTTCTAGGATTGATTACATGTACAACTAGAGAAAAAAAAAATAGTTGCATATTAAAAAACTATTAAAAAAATATATAAGAAATAGAGAAATACTTGGCTTGTGACGAGAGTGCTTTCACCCATTTGCCATATTGACCCTGTTTTGACCATATTACCTCTTAATACTTTTTAAAATTCATGCAGGAATATTGTGGAAGATGTACCATGGGTTGTGCATGTGAATTTTTTGAAAGCAGAAAGGAGCTTGCACAGGTGGGCCCTTGAGGATCTTCAGAGAATTCATGCTGCTGAGGATCTGGCTGCTGATGAGAAGGTGGTGGAGTGGAAATGCATGTTCTTGAAGATGCTGGTCATTGGGTATGTGGCTCTCACCTGCTTCAATTCTTACAATTATCTTCTGAACCACCTAGTATACATTTTACAGGTGTGCTTATTGTCACGGACTTAGTCGTTTACTAAGCTCATGCGGCACTTAGGCAAGTCAAGACGCTTGATCTTGCTAAGTCAGCCTTGATCCCCAATGCTTAGCTTGCTCGGCTAAGACACTTGCGACTCGAAAGCTTAAGAAGCTTAGTAGGCAACTCCTTAAAGAATGGAAGCTCTTTATTACTCAAAGAAGCCTTTACAAGTGCTTGGAAGCTCACTTGCTTGGTGCCTTGGCCAAATGAGGCCCTCACCTATTTATAGGCACCAATGAACTCTCTGGAACCTTGGAGGGTTCCTTACAACTCAAGACTATTTTAGAATGTCTTACATCATTCTAGGTACAAGTATATACAAGAGACTTCTGGAATTTTCTAGAAAGCGTCACGACCGCTGTAGGTGCCCTCTTAGACAACCCTCGGCTTGGATCATCTTTGTCTCCGTGGTAGGGTTTCAAGTAGCTTGCGTGGAAGACAGGATGAATCTTCAACCTCGGGGGTAGCTCGACTCTATAGGACACCTTGCCTACCTTCCCAAGTATGGGGAAAGGTCCTTCATACCTCCTCACAAGGCCCTTATGCACCGGCCTTAGGGATTTGAATTGTTGGGGAAGGAGCCTGACAAGCACCATGTCTCCGACCTTGTACTCCATGTGTCGTCGCTTCTTGTCAGCCCATGATCTTAAGGCAGAACGAGCTATACGTGAAGAAGGAGAAGTGTTCGTTTGCTAAGGAGGAAGTGAGCTTCCTTGGGCATCGCATCAGAGATGGCAAGCTGATGATGGATGATAGCAAGGTAAAAGCCATCCAGGAATGGGATCCACCAACCAAGGTACCTCAACTCCGATCTTTCCTTGGTTTAGTTAATTACTACTCGGCTACTGCCATGGCCATGGCTAGGTCTTGGACACCACGTCTCCTCAACTCTTGCTCGGCCCAGCTTTGTAAGTTGTTCATGAAATTAAACAGTAGCTCCTCCTCAGCCATGTTAGGTATCTCAAGCATAAGCGTAGAGAACTCCTTGACATACTCACGGATCGAGCCCGTGTGCTTGAGACGCTTCAAACTCTTCCTTGCTAGGTAAGCCACGTCTTCGGGATAGAATTGCCTCTTGATTTCTCTCTTAAAGGCATCCCATGTGTCTATGGTGCACGTCCCTCTCTCTATGTCGGCAAACCGTCGACGCCACCATAGAGTAGCATTATCAGTGAGGTAAAGGGTCGCGGTGCGTACCTTAGTGGCTTCATCCGTTAATGCAATGGCCTCAAAGTAACGTTCCATGTGCCACAAGAAGTTGTCTAGCTCCTTAGCATCCCTCTTGCCACTGAACGTGTGTGGCTTGGGCACCTCCACCCTTGGTGCCTCATGAGTGGCCATGACTCGTGCTGACACCGCAGTCTTGTAGATGGTCAGCTCTTGACGAATTTCTTGGTCTCGGGCATCCATGCGTGCAGCCATGGCCTCCACCCTTGACTCCACACTAGCGAACATGGTCATGACCTTGTCTTGGAAGGACATGAACTCCTCGTGTGACACCGGCTGAACTTGTGAACCTAGCACGCCCTCGCGAAGGTCTTGGATCTGCTCCCTTAGATCCTCTAAGCCCTTCTCCATGCCTTGCTCGATCAAGTCCACCCCTTCCCGGGTGTCCGCCATGGCTAGCTCCACCTTGGCTAGCCTTGCCTCCATGTTGGCTAAGGCGTCACGAGACTTATCCTTCCTGCCTCGGCCCCGTGCAGTATGCTCCATCTCCCGTTCACGGGTTTGCTCGCTAGTCTCATCCATGTTGGAGCCCGACATGCTTCCTTTGCTATGCCCACTTCGTAACCGCGCTCTGATACCACTTGTCACGGACTTAGTCGTTTACTAAGCTCGTGCGGCACTTAGGCAAGTCAAGACGCTTGATCTTGCTAAGTCAGCCTTGATCCCCAATGCTTAGCTTGCTCGGCTAAGACACTTGCGACTCGAAAGCTTAAGAAGCTTAGTAGGCAACTCCTTAAAGAATGGAAGCTCTTTATTACTCAAAGAAGCCTTTACAAGTGCTTGGAAGCTCACTTGCTTGGTGCCTTGGCCAAATGAGGCCCTCACCTATTTATAGGCACCAATGGAACTCTCTGGAACCTTGGAGGGTTCCTTACAACTCAAGACTATTCTAGAATGTCCTACATCATTCTAGGTACAAGTATATACAAGAGACTTCTGGAATTTTCTAGAAAGCCCTAGACTTCTCTCAAGCCTTCCACCATAGTGTAGAATTGTGTGGATTCTTCCAGGCTTCTCTAGAACCTTCCACACTCTTCCCACTCTAGGAGTTTCCATAAGCTTCCTGGCTCTATATAAGCCCATGGGGAGGCTCTTTTGAATTAGCTTGTGACATTATGCTTGCATTTCTTTTAACAAAAAAGGGGAAAGACCTCTCTCAGTCAGCTGTTCTAAAACAAACTGTTCACCATAAAACACAAATCGAATGGCTTGATGGTCCATCTCAACTGGATTAGTGGTGATAAAAAATGGTCTAAAATGAAATTTATGAATAAAATGGACTGTTTGTTGCTTAAAATCATGAAATATGTCTTCTGAAAAATCTGTAGTTTTAGCAAGGTTGAGGTTTCTTTTCCTATAGTTGTTTTGATTGCTATTATTTGGAAACTAAATGAAGAAACTTATATGACTTCCTTTGCCAACCCCGGCCCTTTGTGATTCCCAAGTCGGTTACCTTTTAACCCAATACTACTACCATAAGTTCAGCTATTTTGTCAAAAGACTCTTAGCCTTTGCTTAGCAAACAGTTTCATCCGAAAATGTATCAAATGGAAATAGTGTCCCATGCTTCTGGTGTTGGCTTTAGGTAGGATTGTATTAGAATCATCTAAAGACAACTTTAATGGCTGTTCAATCCTGGAATCGCTAATTTCTTTGTAATCCTTGGCAGGTGCATGCTGATAACCCAGATGGTCTCTTCAGGATTCTCTTCTCTTCCTTCCAAGGAATCAAAACCCAACGAACTCCCGAATTTTCACTCCCGTTCAGTGTCAGCATTCCTTCCAAGGATCACTCTGAATTGGAGATGTGGCCAGAGAAACGCTTGCAACGCAGCCATTATCAGAGCATCCCTTGATGACGAGGATCCAGGCAGACAAATGCTTGATATGCACCCAAATCTTCCCATATCAACTCTTGGTGAGCTGTGTGCTTCCTTTGTTTCTTTTCCTGAAACTGACTTTGAGTTGTTCAGCAAAATACTTTGATTTCTAATATTCTGGAAACATATCATAACTATTGGAATTTTTGGGTGTTGTATTAATGGTGTTACTGACAAGCTTTTGAAGTTTGATAGATGTTGGGTTATTGTTGCCAGTCTATGCTTTTAATTTGCCTTGGATATCTATACCTACATACTTACATTCCATTTGCACATTCAGTTCATAAATGCAGCTTCTTATTTTATTCTACTGAAAGGTTGCAGTCTTATATGTAGTCATGAGTGTGGCTGTGAGTTTAGACCAACCATAATTCAAATTATTTGATACTTTCTTTTCAGGGAACACACTATCCTAACTATTTTCATGACTTTGAATATATGAGTAAAATGTGGCTACAGCCAATAAAGCTGAATGAATTTCTCAAATTAAATCAGTAGTAAACAAGCTTATAAAGTCATCTTCATAGAGAGTAGATGAATTAGAGACTCTTCATTCTCCAAGTTTTTGAACATCATGAAAAATCAATTCATAAGAAAGCAAGATTCGATTCCGAGCTCGTGGAACCACCGCATTTGCAAAGGAGTTGCTCTGTAGAAAGCAAGAAAATTATCTCCCTCCATGGAAATTCTGATTCTGGCCTCTGCAAAAAAGGAACAGCTTGTCACATAGTGTAACTCAAGATTCTTATCATTTCCACCCAAAGAAAGTTTTGAAAGTTACAATTTGCAATGTTTGTCAAACTCATGTTAAACAAAATAATCAAAGTCATAAACCAGATTTTATGACTCAAACATAATAACGTTAGCAAAAGTTCCTGCAGTTTTTATCCTAGTACTCAACATCATAAGTATGCTGGGTGTTTCATCAGGCAACTTGCATTCATCACCCAACACCAACTTTGCTTCATTTTCTCAATCAAACTCCTCATATTTGCAACCAAGTGCTAAATAAAACTCAACACTGTCAACAACTAATAATGAAGGCTTAATAACAAATTTCAGCATAATCAAAGGTCAGATTCAAACAAAAATATCTGTCTAAAATATCAAAGAATACAAGAAAAAATGACTAAGAGAATTTCAGTTGCTTCAATCAATATAACTCAATAAGAGAAAAGATGATGACTCGCCGAAAAGTCAGACAGAGATATAATATATAGACATGATTGGAGGAGTTCCCTAAGAATCACTGACGAAAAATATCATCACTGATTTTGAGAATGCATGACCAAATCAACAGAAAAGAGAATTTTATTGGAAAAAAGACCTGGATGATGGTAGTCATTCTTGAGGACGTTTGCGCTTGAGCTTGAGCGTGGGTCCCTCACTGCTGCCACTAGAACTAGAGTCCATTCCACTTCGATTGAGTCCTGCTCTGTCACTGCTTCTCTCAACTACACTACATCCCCTACTCTTAAGCTGTTTTCTATTTTGTGGATGGATTCCTTCAAGATCTTCTGCATATATAAGACATACGCCACACTTCTTCACCACATTGGATGCACTTGAGTTGAATCTGTGGGCTGCTTCAAAAGAAATCTCAATGTGATTCCACTCATTGGGGTCATTGAATTGAAACAACCTCAACTGGGAACATGGTTGATAACCCAGCCAGACTTGTTCTGACCCAACAATGTTGCCTGTCCAATGGAAATCATGGCCGAAGTCTTTCAAGTCCCCATAATTAAAAACATCAGAATTCAAATGGCATATAATTCTCTCAGGAAGATGTTCAAGAACAGAGCAGAGAGCAAATCCCAAGAAGTCATCACTATACCAATCTGTAGGTAGCTGAATTTTTATAGAAGATCCCACATTCTGATGCCAGATCCACTCAGGAATCCCAGTGCCAGGAAAAACAATACTAAATGCAATATTTTCAAGCAATTTCTGCATCATAACAGGTGAAGTAGTCACAGAGGAATCAGCGGCAGTGGAAGACGCATAAATATGTGGAAATATTTGTAATTCTGTCCTCTTATCATCACTGGATTGGTCTTCAACTGGATTGGAGCAATTATAGAATAGGAACTGTAGCCCTTGCAATGTGCTTACACTTGATGAGCCTGGTAAAAGAGCTGTGCAATTGTGTGCATCTATGTCTCTGATACTCGATGGAAGCTCCGGAATTCCTGTGAGACTCTGGCACTGCCCCAGTCGTAGGTCTTTTAGGTTTGTAAGTTCACTGATGCCAGCAGGTATGCTTAGAAAATTGTTTCTGCTTAGATCTAATTTCTTCAATGAGATTAAGGAGCAAATACCATTGGGGATTGCTCCTTCTATTAGTTTGCAGTCACTTAGGTCTAAATTTGATAAGGACCTGAAACTAGAAAAACTAGTAGGCAAGCGCAAACCAATCCCGTTTGAACTGTTTCCATGCAATAACCAGAATGAAAAGAGCGAACCCAATGAGGTAGGTGCTAATATTTTACATCCAGGATAGATCAATACTTTCAGGTTTCTCAAAAGAACAATCGAGTCAGGAGGTTGTGCTATAGCAGTTCCATCTGCATGGAGCTGTGCTAGACGTTGCAGGCTCCCGAGGTTCCTCGGCAAATTGTTTAATTGTAAACAACCGGAGACAATGAGTGTTTCAAGAGATGTCAAATTACACATGCCGTTTGAAAGACTCACAAGGTTTTTGCATTTCCTCAGATTCAATAAAACGAGGCCTTTGAGACGTTCAATTGACGAGGGTAGCACTTCGATAGGTGTCCCATCTAAAAGAAGCTCTTTCAAATTGTCCATATTCTCCATCACTTCCGGAAAACTTTCAAGTTTTGAACATCCAGAAAGAGAGAGATTTTCAAGGGATTTCAACTTACAAATACCTGTCGAAAGACTCTTAAGATTTTTGCACCATTTCAGATCCAATAAAACAAGTCCAGTGAGATGCCCAATTGAGGAGGGAAGTTCCTCAATAGCAGTTGAAGCTAAATAAAGCTCCAATAAATTTTCCATGTTACCTTGAATATTTGGAAACTTCTTGAGCCCTGAGCAGCCAGAGAAATTGAGAATTTCAAGCGCTTTCATGTCGATGATGCTGGGAAAACAAATAAGCTTTTTGCAATTTTTCAAATTCAATAAAATAAGCTTGTTCAGCTTTCCAATAGATGGGTGAACCTCAAGCAAACTTGAACAACCATCAAGAATCAGTTTCTCCAGATTGGGCGCAGTAACTATCATGTCTGGAATTTCAATGAGGTGTTGAGAGCAACTAACTTTTATAGTATTTAACTTTTCAAGAAGCTGTAACATAAAAAACAAAAACAAAAATAAATTACTTGATATATCAGCTTTCATGAACTTTAGAGTTTAATCAAAGAAGAAACATGAATAAACAATCAATCATCATACCAAGTCACCTTCCCAAAGTCATTTTAAGCTGCTATAACACATATCAAGTTCAACAAGGTCCTCTGCATAAAATACTAATGGCAAAGATTCCAAAGGATATCCATGCCAATGGAGATATCTTAGCTCATAAGAAGGGAATTCAAAGTCTTTGGACAGCTTTACTTTATTATCCTCCCTCATAAAAGCAGATTCTAGATCCCAATAGATTTTGAGCAGTCTAAGATTCTTCATCATTGCAAAAGCTTTAGTAGAAATGTGTATCCGCATCAATCTAGACAAGTTTAGAAGTATGCCTTCAATTGCCTCTGTTCCCTGATAAATATTTAATATTTGGTTACTTATTGAAAAATATTTAGGAAAGGTTATTATAATTCATTGAGTAATTGGTTACTTATTACCAATATTTAATATTAAAAAAAATAAAAGGACAATACAATAATAAGGTAACATTGTTTTAAATAGAGTGATATATATATATAGACACACATATGAAACATAACTTGGAGAGTGTTCCTAAATAAAATATAAAAAAATATGGTGCATGCAGGAGACATTCGGTTGATTTTATGCATTGGTCTAACTTGATGATTATAAAATAATAATACTAAAGAAGATAATTTGAAGGATGGAGGGACAAGTGCTTGGAACAACTAACAGTCTGAAACAAAGGGGAAGGAGCATGGTAGGTGGGAGTAGGTGGCTTCAAAAGCACAAACAACTGACTGGAGCATCTTTTAAGAAACCATTTTTATAGGGTTAAGTGGACAGGGTGCTCACATGCATCATTTGGGAACCTACAAGGCATTTCACCAAAAAAAACAAGCCATTAGACCATATTATCTCTTTCAGTTGGGATTTTGAAAATATTCAGTAATTTAAATCTTGTCATTCTTCAATCGATTATTATCATTGATCATTCTCTTGTTCACATTTCGCAGGCGTATTCTTCAATTATAGCTATTTTCACATTTGCAGTTCACTTTGATAACACAAAGAGCTAACATTTTGTCTCTGACTTTCTTTGCTTTTGTTCATGAAGTTTTTGGAATTATATAAATCAATTGTGAAACTTTCTCTTTCCTGCTGGATAATTTAGACTTGAGAACTCGTACCTCAAACTTCATCTCTCTACTGCTCAGGAATGGCTTCAGCTGCTGCTGCTGCTGCTTCTTCTTCTCAAAGGCACTATGATGTGTTCCTTAGCTTCAGAGGAGAAGACACCCGCAATAACTTCACTGCCCATCTCTATCACGCCTTGTACCAGAAAGGAATCAACACTTTCGTGGATGATGACAAGCTTGAGAGAGGCCAAGTCATATCTCCTGCCCTTGTTGCAGCTATCGAAAACATGGAGTTTTCAATAGTTATTTTCTCGAAAAATTATGCATCCTCTAGATGGTGTTTAGAGGAGTTGGTGAAGATAGTAGAGTGCATGAAAAGCAGGAGACAGAGGGTTCTCCCAATTTTCTACAATGTGGATCCCTCGGATGTGAGAAGACAGAGGGGTATATTTGGAGAAGCATTGGCTAAACATGAAGAGAACTCAAAGAACATGGAAAGGGTGCAGAATTGGAAGGATGCTCTCACTCAAGTTGCAAATTTATCCGGTTGGGATTCAAGAAATAAGTGATTTTCTAAAGCCTTTTTCACTCTTATTAATATTCTTTGATTTTTAACATTGCCAATTTAAATGCTCTTGCTAATTCATCTATTACTTTTTACAACATAGTGGATAAAAGAATATTGCATATGTTACATGATTGAAGGACCAGGTACATAGAATTTAGAACTTTTTTAATACACTTCTTTAAGGGTAGATTTAAGACTGACTACGTCTTCACACATCTCTTATTTCCTTTATTTTTATTATCCTTTTATGAATAATTAGACTTATTATGTGTTTATGCTTCAACTATGGCAGGAATGAGCCTCAACTAATCAAGGAAATCATTACAGATATTTTGAATAAATTGTTAAGTACATCCATTAGTGATACTGAAAATCTGGTTGGAATAGATGCTCGCATGCAAGAAATAGAAATGTGATTATGTTTGGGGTCTAATGATTTTCTGGTGGTAGGAATTTGGGGCATGGGCAGAATAGGGAAAATAACTCTTGCTAGAGCTATTTATAGAAAAATCACTTGTCAATTTGAAGCATGTTGTTTTTTTTTAAATGTTGGTCACCGTTTTTAGTTATTACTATTGGTCATTCTCTTGTGTTCAGATTTCTCACAGTAGCATTCTTCAATTATAGCCCCTTTTCCATTTCTGCTTTGCAATTAAGAACATTTAGCTTTATCATTCACTTATTGTTAGCTGTACTTTGTACAGCTAACATTTTGCTTCAGAATTTCTTTTGTTTTGTTCATGGAGTTTTTGGAATTATATAAATCAATTATGAGCCTACATATTAATATTAATTGTATATGTGTGCTATCTGTTATTAGCATATTAAAAATATCAATTAAATTAATTAATTTATTAGACTTATAAGGCATCTTTAAATGGAACATATTGCTATTTTCCTCACATCCCATCGTTGAGTGAAATTTAAGTAACTCCATTATTTCACTCCAATAGATATAGGTATGCCTTCTTATTAATTTTCTTGATGATTCATTCTTCCTAATTATTTAGATTTTTTAAATTATTTATTCAATTACGACATAAATGAAATATTATTGAGTAGTCTACTTCCCTTCGAATGATGAATCCCCTTAAACTTAAATTAAAAATTAAAGGAGTACCTTAGAATTCATAAGGGATTTACTTGTCTATGTATCGTTTCATTCGATCTTTTTAGGTCCTGACTTCGCCTCGACGGTTATGCCACGATGCCCTTAAAGCCTATATGCGATGGATAGACTCCTGTAACCATGACATATTTGTTTACTTGAACATATTTAACATGAGATTCTTGTACAGTGAATAAAGGTTTTATCATTTATCAATTTTCTAATAATTAGTGTGCAATAAAGTTCTTGGGCTTGTCTTCTCTAAAGCTGAGGAAGACATCATGCTTACGCTGAGAAGAAGAAAAAGTTGCAGTATCCATTATGGAGAAGTAGAAAGATGAAGAGATTTGAGTTACCACTCCAAATTACCTCTAGAGAAAAGTGCTTCTATTGATTAATATAATTCTGAAAAGGAGAACAAGAAGCAAAAGATTGAACCTGCGGATCTAAGAATTACAGATGTTGGTGAGAAATCCAAGCCATGCCTCACTTCCACTAAATGAGAGATTGGAGTGGACTTGCTGAAGACTTGTACTACAGCATAAAGTAAATAAAGGGGTCCATTTCTTCTGCAAATTGGTCCTGGAAGCGTGTTAGAGGATAAATGAAAGAAAATATGATAGAAGAAGCAAGACAACACACCATAAAGATAGTCATGTGATGTGTGAAAAGGAGAGAAATAATGAAGAACACGCACACAATCAAATGCACAATGAAAAAACTCACTTCATTGCTCTACTGCTGATGAGGAGAGCACACTGCAACGGGCCGCTCCAATAATGAGATGCGGCCAAAGTAATGCTCGGAATGCAGGCATTATTAGGACAACCCTTGATGAGGAACCTGGAGAAATGCTTGATATGCAGCCAAATCTTCTCATAACGTCTCTTGGTGGGTTGTGTCTCTTTCTTTCTTAATCGGATTTTGAGTTGTTTAGCTTGTGTAGATGTCTTAATTTAGATGAGTTACAACTTTTTAAACAAGGAATTGAAATATCCCATGACACAGTTGGATATTAGATTTCCTTAGGATTACTTCAATTTCGTGCTTAACCATCTTACAATACTACATTTACTCACTTCCATCAACTGTCGAACCAAAATATACAATTGAGTCATTTTCAAGCCCATTTATATTTATGCAGTTCGATCATAACTAATACACATTTGAGTGTTGTTTGGATTCGTTTTCCTTGTTTTTTATTTTTTAAAAACACAAAGTAGCAGTAACTCAACTCTTATAGAAAATACATGAATAAATCATCTTCATATATTCTTAAAACCTACCATGAAACTAAGACAAAAGATTCTGTTTTTTTAAATTAAAAATAATTATAGCACTATGAGAAAATGAGGAGATAGTCACACAACTTTAGTGAGGGTTAGCAAAACTCATGACCAAAAGGTGTGTACAGTTGTGTTTAGAGGGGTTAGCAAAAATCATGACTTAGGGGTGTGTATAGTTGTGATTAAGAGAGGTTTGCCTCTACTAGTCATGATCGTACCAAATTCAAGTGGGTAAATTTCCTAGGGTACGGGGCTGTAGTTAGAGTGCTATTATGTCCACAACAATAGAATGATTATGGACATGGTATTTCATGGGGAGTGGAAATAGGCCCAATATGCCAACAGTGGGCTAAGCGGTAGAGATTGGGTCTGCATATAAACCCAATTCTTTGCGGCCCTCTCTCTTTCATATCCATTTTTTTTTTTTTGCAAATATATATATATATATATATATATATATTTTATAGGTAAACACACAAAGATATATTAGAAAAAGGGTGTTTGAAAGGCAACCCAGAGCATACAGGGAGTATACAAGCGTCACCTAAAAAAATAACAAAAAACAAGCCCTCACTGGCCCTCAACAAGAACCCAACCAGTCTACAAAGTTAAACAAAGTTAAGGGGCCTACAACCATAGAAGATTTAGCCCAAGAAAAGAGATTACAAACAAAGGAATTTTTCAATCTTTGAATCGACAAGACCTCATTATCAAAGACTATCATATTTCTTTCCTTCCAAACCGTCCAAAATAAACAAAGAGGGATTGCCCGCCAAACCTTTCTATGCTTCTTGTCCTTAAAAGAAACATACCAACTTAAGAGAGTGTCTCTAACCGTAAACGGAAGAACCCAATTAACACCAAATAAAGAAAACACAAGATCCCACAAAATCTTCACCTTAGAGCAATGAACAAGGATGTGATTTATCGTTTCCTCTTCAGCACAACACAAGGAACATCTGTTGGCTAAAATCCAGCCCCTCCTCTTAAGTTGATCTTGAGTAAGAACCTTCCCTCAAGAGGTTTCCCAAGCAAAAAAACTCACCTTTGTAGGAACATACGGACTCCAAATAATACTGCACGGAAACAAGACTGCACAGCTATGAACAAGAGACTTATAAAGTGACTTTACAGTGAAAATCTCATTTTTCGTCTCTTTCCATACCATCCTATCCTCCACAGCAGTATCCAACCTCTTTCCTTGAATGGACGAAAGGAATCTCTCCACCTCCCAATCATTGAAAGGTATAAGGAAGTGGGGAGTCCACCATCCCTCTTTCCCCCATTGGATCCCAATAGTCCGCTCCCACGCACCTTTAGAAACCGCTAAATCAAACAAAGAGGGAAAGGCCTCACAAAGGGAAATGTTCCCACACCAAATATCTTTCCAAAACCTCACCATTTTACCATCCCCACCGAGAATGAGACATTGTTGAGCAATAACAAACCTTCCTTACTGATTTCCTTCCAAAACCCTACCTCATGGCCCTTCCTAACCCCACGAGTGCTCCACCCTCCTTTTTCAACCCCATACTTCGTACTAATAATAAGCTTCCAATAGGAATCTCTTTCAACCGCAAAACGCCAACTCCATTTGCACAAGAGGGCTCTATTGAGAGTGGAAAGATTTCTAATCCCTAATCCACCCATATTTTTGTGAGTACAAACAACAACCCACTTTACAAGATGGGGCCTCTTCTCCAACACTCCCCCTCCCCAAAGAAAATCCCTTTGAATTTTCTCAAGTATTAATTTAACCACTTTTGGCATGCGCAATAATGACATAAGGTAGGTTGACATGCTTGCCAAAGTGCTCCGTATGAGAGTGATTCTTCCACCCTTAGAAATGAACTGCCAATTCCACAAGACAAGTTTCTTCCGCATCCGCTCTTCCACTCCGTCCCAAACCATCACCAACTTATGTGAAGCACCCAAAGGGAGCCCCAAATAAGTGGAAGGGAGAGATCTCACTTTACAGCCAAGCACAATAGTCAATAACTCAGCATTCTCCACTCTACCCACCGGCAAAATCTCACTTTTGTTCAAATTAATATGCAGACTAGAAATGGCTTCAAACCACATTAATAGCCAACTTAAAAACTTTGAACTAATTTCAGCAGCCCTAGATTACAAACTCCACAGATTTCGTATCCAATTTAGGGCAAAACTGCAGTTGAAATCTCTCCCTCTTATCCAAACCCCTTCTATTGAAGGTAATTGCACGTCTCTAGTTAGATCTTTGGTAGTTTGGTTCAAACATTTGCCTAGTTAGTGAATGATAGCAGTTTGGAGGTTTTGGTTTAGTTTAATTTTTTAAGTTCATTCTGGTTTGTTTATTGTTTTCATTGTATGATTAGGAAAACTAAGGCTAAATTTTTGTAGTTTGTTTGGTGGAGAAAAGGCCCGATATATACTCAAAAATCATGAAAATTAATTTTCTTTATTTTCTTGACAACCAAATAGACATGATGCTAGTAGAAATAGATAAATTCTGAATTTGAAGAAATTCATAAGAAAATTAGTAGACAAACTAAAAAAACATTTGCACAAAAACGTCTTTTTCTTGGTGGAACCACCACAAATTTTGTTGTTGTCTTTGCCTTTTTCTTCATCTTTAATTGTGAATATATATATGCATGCATGTCTTTATTAAATTTTCTTTATTTTTCTCTGTAACTGTGCATGTTAGTAGATCAATGTTAGAGAAGATATTGAAAATCATCACTTCAGCACCATGCATCAATGCCCAATAATGCAATATTTGTGCTACTGCTAGCCTAAAGTTCTTTTACTTTTTATTTCTCATTTCTCCAATACAAAACCTTTTGTACATGGTTGTCGGGGGACTATAAATACCATCATGTATTCTCTTGGCCATATAAATGGAATTTGTTGTGGTTTGCCATCTCTATGTTGAGCCACATTCAAACCTAAAATTCTCTTTGTTCTGTTTTTTATTTTCTATCTTCGTATTAGAGCCATTGGGCATCATCAATATAAATTAAAGCCTAGTCAGCATACTTGCATTCCTTTCCATCTATGACAGTAGTAGACTCAACTGCATTAGCACTCAATATTGATCTGCCTTAATCCTTCATTACTAACAACTCTTTGCTGGGCAATATTAGGAGCTTTAGATTTCCAATAAAACTAGATTGGAACAATTTTGAAAATCCGTCATCATTACGACTATGAAAGGACATGACTTAGATAGTTATCTATTTGAGATACAAACTCCCAAAAAAGTTGCTCCCACCAATGGAGAAGCCTGGTGAAACTAGATTTAACATCAGTCCAACCTACATGAAATGGGTTAGGATAGATCATAGACTACTGTGTTAGTTATAGTCTTCAATTTTACATAGCATTTTACCCAAGAGAGTGAGCCTCTCAACAACTCATGAGACATAGAAGGCGTTGGAAATGGTGTATGCATCCGAAGCTTGTTCTACAGTTTTCCAATAAAAAATTTAACTCCAAACAAGAAAAGGGTCAACGTCCATGGATGATTATCTTACCAAAAATGAAGATGTTTGCCGACAATCTTGGAACTTTTGAACATCCATATTAGATGAGGACACCATGCTTCATGTTTTAGCTAGCGTCGAGTTAGAATATGACTCCAACACCATGCTTGCCACTTGGCAAGAAGCTCGAGCGCTATAAGAGAGTCACATAGATCAAATGAATATTGTAGCAATATTGGATCTTTCAAGTGCTTAATTATGCTAACTGTTCTCTAATAAGAAGATTGGAGGTAAGAATAACCAAAACATGAATGGAAAACGTAAAGGCCTAGGGCTAAACAAATTCAAAGGATGTGAATATGATCTCACAAGGGAGGTCCTAAAGCTCCTTTCTTTCTTCCTTGTTTATTTATTTACTATTATTATTATTGAGTGGAAAAATATGTACCACTTAATTTTAAAAAAAGGAAAACAAAATAAATAAAAAAAACCCAAATTGTCAAAACCTAATAGGATCTCCAATGACTTTCAAAAAGGAAAACGGTTTGCAAACTAGTAATAGATTCAAGGTTTAGGTTCCTCAATGAAAGGTTAGGAGGCACCTAGCAAACCAAACAAACATATCGATCTCTACTAGTAAATTAAGACAATTTTAGAAATTAATCAACTAATTGATAGATGTCTTAAATATAAATAACAAATTAATTAAGCATATTTGATGCAAAAGTAAACAAATAAATAAAATATAATTGATGTGAATAGACATCTTTGAATCCAGTACTAATAATGGTAATTTGATTATCTAATGTTTCATCACTGAATCACATTAATTTAAAATGAATCTTCACATCAAGATCCGAAAGTAGAAATGATCTTAAATAACAAAAATTATTATTTTTCAATTGAAATGATTTTCTCACCAAAATTGATTTGAGGGATAATACTGAAAAATACTATCAAGCAAAAATAGTTTTCAGTTAAAATTAAATTTCAAACTTTAAAATTTTCACACAACTCAGCATATCAGCATATGTAGGGAGAGGAAAGTAACAAAATTAAAGAAAAAAGAAAAAGACAAACTTTAATTGCCAGAGATGGAGAATCTCATGGTTTAGGAAAACAAAAATGTCCATTGAACCTTCGCTCTTAAAGAGGCTGTTATCTCATTGCATAGGAAACCAAACAGAATTTCAAAGGGAAAACAGTACCTGCAATGCCAATGAAGGAGGGGAATCTTCAGATAATTACTGGTGGTGTGAAACCGTGAGAGCTTGACATGGACAGTGGAGGTTGTAGAGCTCATGGCATGCTTCACTTGGTGATGCTCATAGAGGGCAGTGCTTGTGGATGGTCATGGTGACCAGGGTTGCTTTAAGCTCCATGGGGTTGGCAGTGCCAGAATGGTGAGAAGTTGTAGTTGTGGATGGTGGTGGAGGTTATGGAGGCTAAGGTGGTGCTGGTGATTATGGGTTTTTGAAAATGGCTGCAGAAAATATTATGGAAAGGAGAATAAGATGAAGATGAAGCAGCTAGAAGACACCCACCACAAAACCATACCCCCTTCTTCCTTTCCCCGTTCTTCTCTTCAAGACACACACATACATGATTGTTAGCTTGTGAATTGAAGAATTAATCCAAAAAACTTTTTAGTTTTGCAAAATCAATAGAATAAATTTATTGGTAACTCATTTGCAATGATAGGTAGGGACAAATACCCACCTCTCAAAACATTGGAAACCAAATTTATACTAAAAATGGAAATGCTCTTCTCATCGTTATTTGACTGCTTATTCCTTATTTAAGATTCTCATCCTTCAAGGAAACAAAAAAGGAAAAAAAAAAAAAAAAAAGAGGAGAAGACCAAAGTAGAGTGAGTTTGAAGTGACTAGTGTTCAATCAAAAGAATAAATTTACTTGGTATCTTACTTGCCTCAATCAATAAGTATTGGGGCTTTGACTCATCAGCTAAGCTGCAATGACTTGTGTCATTTTCTGCATTAAATTTGTTTAACAAAATATTTAGTGCTTCAAAAGTAAAATTAATGGTATCTAGTTGGATTGTGAATACTGAAAACAAGAATCAATTAAAATGGTTCTCAAACAAAAGAATTTCGGATTGCATGCTAATCCTTTTTGCATATGATTTTAATGAAAAAAATGAAACTAACTTACCCATTAGTTGCGAGCAAAAACATACGGTCAGTCTTAATTAATGGAGCTTGTGAATAATTTCAAGCAAGAAATATGATGAGAGCTTGAAAGACACATACCTTCAGATCAACAGTAAAGAGTGAATTCATCGGAACAATGGCTTTATTAATCCTAGCGTCGCCCTAAGAATTTGGCCTTCAGGTTGAGGTCCACTGTGGCTAGATTAGTACTCACTCCAAGTCTCCTGTGTCCTGAACCATCACAACTTCTCTTAATGTATGTTCTACCGTTGATCAATGGTAATCAATTGCTCCAAGTTATTGCCCAAAGCATGGACAAGACAGGCTTTGTAGAGATTTATTTTTTATTTTTTTTATTTTTATATATCTATTGAAATATAAATTAAAAATATGGAAAATATAATAAAGAAATTTAGTCCTTCATCAGTTTGATATATGAATTAGAAAGAAAAAGGGAAGGTGAATTACCAATAAACAGAGCATTACTGAAGCAAGTGTGAGTGAATCTAAAGCTTGAGATTAGTGTTGTGATCCTCTGAATCTTTTATGGTTTCTCTTAGCATCGTCTGTAATGGGCATAAGGTTCTGTTCATGATCTTGACATACATTAGATGGACTGCATTCTCTTCCACTTTGACTTTTCCACCAAATCATTAAGGTTCCGGGCAATTTATTGAGTTTTGAGACAATGAGACTATTGAAAATCTTGGGAATATATAAGATGAATCCCACACTTCATCACTTTAAAGGTTCTTTCACCAAAGTTGTAAAAGCCCTTAAATGAAGCCATGAAGTGTGTCCATTGATCAGAGCGATACCTCTGGTCAATAGCAACCTTGGGATAACATATCACCCACACTTGATTTGATTCGCCATCATTGTCATCAACATAACATTCGCAATCAGAGTAAAATGAAAGATGATCCACATATTTTGATTGATCACCATGGATAGTCAAAGCACATTCAAAGCGGCAAGCGGATGGAAATAATTCAGTCTCAAATCCATCTCCAGATTCAAGCTCAGATTCATCACTAGACTCATTCTCAGACTCATTTTGAAATTCATCACCTGACTCATTCTCTACTGTATGCACAGATTCATGCTCTGATTCATCCTCGGGTTCATCATCGACTGGAACATAAACACAGCATAAAGCAAATCCCAAGAAATCGTTATTTTGGTACCAATTCTCAGGAAGCTCCATTGTTACTTCACTTCCCATTTCCTGCATACTTATCCACTCTGGAATTCCACTACTTCCAGGAATAACGATACAAATTCCCTCGCCTAAATAGTTAGAAGCACCCAAATTTACTTCACCTGAATTACTCCTGCATTCAACATCCTGCAGAAAAGTACCAAGTAAATCCAGTAGTACGTACTCCCATAAAAAAGGCTTGTGAAAGGAAAATCATACCTGAATTGCTGATTTGAAGCAATTGACTAGAGAGTGCAGTGGCAGAAATGAGGGGCTTGATAATGTACCAGGTGAGCTATGTGCATGTAAAAGTCGTAGACTTGATGGAAGTTCTGGAATTTGTAGAAGCTTCTTGCAGTGACTTAAATCAAGGCCTACCAGCCTAGAAAGTTGATTGATGCCAGTAGGTATACTACTAAAATGGTTCCCATATAGATATAATTCTTCCAGTGATGATAGGTGGCTGATATCACTGGGGATTTCTCCTTCCATTAGATTGCAATTACTTAGATCTAACATCTCCAATGATGATAGGTGGAAAATAAGATTGAGGATCTCTACTTCCATTACCTTGCAATTTCCCATCAGTAGTACCTCTAATGAGGACAAGCAGTTATTACTCTGGACTACTCCTTGTGTTAGGTTGCACTTACTTAGATCTAAGAATCCTAAGGAGCATAAACCTGACAAACAAGGCAATGCACAGCTAATGGATGCTAAGGAAAGTTTCTCTAAACATTGCAACTGCCCTAGGTCCTTCGGCAATTTTTCGAGTTTTGAACAGCCACGAACTTCAAGAATTTTAAGAGAGGTCAAATTACAAAGGCTGTCGGGAAGGCTCACAAGGCTTTTGCAATATGCCAAACTTAAGTATTCAAGAGCTTTTAGATGTCCAATTGAAGATGAAAGCTCTTCTATAGCTGTTGAATTTAAATCAAGCTCTCTTAGGTTTTCCATATCACCACCCTTGATTTCTAGAAAGCTGTTTAGCTTTGAACAGTCATTCAGTTTGAGAGTTTTAAGAGACTTCAAACTACAAATACTCTCTGGAAGACTGACAAGGTTCTTACAATTTCCCAAATCCAAGTCTGCAAGACCATTTAGGTGTTTAATTGATGGTGGTACCTCCATTATTGCTGTTCCACTTAAATTAAGCTCTCTTAGCTTTCTCATATTGCCCTTGATTTCTGAAAATCTTTTTACCTTTGAACAGCCACGACAAGATAGAATTTGTAGGCATTGCAATTTATAGAAGCCCCTTGGAAGAGACTCAAGGCTTATGCACCCTATCAAAACCAACCAAAAAAAAAGGGGGGATGGGGAGTGTTAGTTAACATACTAATATCAATGGGTGAACCTTAAGTAAATGATACTACCTTCAAGGATTAGAATTTCCAAATTTGGCACACTTGAGAAGTCTGGGAATTTTATGAGATGTTGTGAATAACTGAGATTGATGACCTTTAATTTTTCAAGAACCTACGAAAAAAATTAAATAGATCAGTATAGAAATAAATTTTAAATTAATAGAAAGAAAAATTATAACTAAATAATAATAAAGATACCTTTCCTTTCCAAAGTTGTCTTATGTTGCTAAACCGCAAATTGAGTTCGACAAGATTTTTCGCATGAAAATTCAATGGCAAAGATTGTAAAGCATATCCATCCCAATGGAGATATCTTAACTCATAAAATGGAAATTCAAATTCTTCAGTAACGTGCATTTCAGAGAGGTGCACTTGAGAAGGGTCCACAACCATCCAAGATTTTACTACAGAATTATATGTAGCATCTTGATGGATTTTGAGCAATCTAAGTCTATTCATCATTTTGAAAGCTTCTGTCGTAAATTGTATATGCTCTGATCTAGACATGTCTAGGAATATTCCTTCAATTTCTTCGGTCCCCTGGAAAATATAAGTTAAGAATAAGGGAAGCACAAAATGTATAAAAGGAATTATATTGATATTCAACTTCTTCACAAAAAATAATAACATTATTGAAGCATATATATCTTCTAATAAGTTAATGCATTTGAGACATACCATATTCCTCGTTAGTACACGATAAACATCATCATGTTCCCACAATCTACTTCGTCTTCCAGGCTCTTTTGGACATTCTTGGCGAACAATTTCCCACCCCATTTGTTGTAACAAATCATGCATGTCTAACTTGTTTTCAGAAATACTTATGAGACACTTATCATGGAGAACCCCAATTCCACTTTCTGCATAGAAATCCTCATCCAATATTCTTGAAACAAAATCTTTATCTTTCCCTTTAAAAAAACATGCAATATCAAGGAATATTCCCTTTTCCACATCATCGAGTCCATCATAGCTCATTTTGAGTACATTTTGAATGTTCATATGGGGTATTGTTTTAAGTTTACATAATGCACTTTCCCATTCACTTATTGTCTTTTTAAAGAGAAAAGAACCTAGAACTTTAAGTGCTAGTGGAAGACCTTTAGCATAATCTACTACCCGGTAGGAGAGATTTTTATAAATTTCGCTAGGAAGATTTTGTGGGAAAGCCCACAAACTAAACAGCTCAATAGCTTCTTCATCATGCAGTTTTTGAACTTCATATGATTCTTTGACTCCATATTGGGTTAGAAAACGTTTATGTCTAGTTGTTATGATGATCCTACTTCTTGGACCAAACCAACTATGCTCTTCTGCCAAGTTTTCTAGTTGCATCAAATCATCCACGTCATCAAAAACAACAAGAACCCTTTTAGAGCAAAGACTCCTCTTTATCATCTGAATTCCTTCATCCATATCGCTTACTTTTAGACTTTTTCCCTTTAAGATACCATGAAGTAGTTCTTGTTGTAATTGAAGTGCATTGTCTTTGGATCTTTCTCTAACATTGTTAAGAAAACTACTACCATCAAATTGATATGAGATATCATTATAAACAGCCTTGGCGATAGTAGTCTTACCAATCCCACCAATTCCATAAATCCCAACCACACGAACTTCATTCAACTCGATATTCATCAACGATTTCAACTTTTCCAAATGAAAATCCATTCCAACTATATTCTTGCCCACATTTAAAGGCTTACGATTCAATCTTCTAATGATGTCATCAGTAATTTCCTTGAGAACCAGTGTCTCGTATCTGCGTTAATTACAAAGTAAATGTGATGAGTTGCAAAATATAACAAAGAAGTATGTTTCATGATGTCTCTTGCTGTCTACCTGAACTGAATTACAGGCAATGGAATATAAAACGATAAATGGTCAACCAATTTATAAAATTTACATGTTTAGGTAGAATTTAGTATGTACACATGGAAAAGAAAAGTGAAAAAAGACATAAATATAATTTGTGTTAGCTTTCATAGCTAGATTGGCTGGAAGGTTCACAATGAAGTTGAAAAGTGAAGGATATTACTAGCAATATTTGATTATGGAAACTATTATCAGAGCATTAGCAGATATAACTTCTAATTTCATAGTTTTGAGCTTTTGCATTTTCCCCATCCAAGTTTCCTAATCTAGTAACACTTTTGTTGATCGGAGAATTGTTAAAGACTCCCCTCTTTGCTCCCATGACTTCCTTTCAACCTTTATAACACAAACATGTTGCTAGTTTATGGTTCCTTTTCAGTTTTACATATTTCTAAATTGTATCAACTTACTAATATTTTAAGACTTCCTGCTTCTTAATTCACCAGTAAGTTATTAAGTTTCACATGTTCATGGAAACCCCATGCATTTTCCCAGAAGGGATAGGGTACATCAAAGAATGTTCCATGAGTTGGTTGAAGAACCTTGAATGAGATAGAAAAAGAGGGAAAAGAATATTTTAGAGAAAAGGGTTAAGTTTTGGTGTTTTTTACTTTTGGGGCAACATAGATAGAGAGCTTTTGCTAATGCTTTCATTCATGATGAGAAATATAAAAATAGAGACTAATAGCATACAAAAGTCAAGATCATATAAAGCAAACTGAACTCAAGGTTTATAAAATAATACTAATAAATTAATCCTTATTGCTCATGGAAGGAGGGTTAAGAGATTGAGTTTAAGAATAAACAACACAATGCAAATACCAAGGTCAATGGCACATATATGCTACTTCCTTCTCAGAAAATAAAAAAATGCATTAAGAAGATCATAAAAAATGATCGCTAACCAATTCTCAAGTCAATGGAAATTCTGATATGGTCAAGCTTGAGATGACTTTCTTGCCTCTGACTATCTTTGGGATTAAAGAGGCAGCCTCAAGTATTAATTAAAATAATAGGTTCATTTAAGGGCACCATAAACCTCCAAATACAAGTCTAAAATCAAATAGTGTCACCCTTCTCTTGTTCATCAGCTTTAAATAAAATTAACAAACTACAATGTATTCCTAGAAGGCAAGAACATCCCAACAAATTAGCCACAAAAACAATAAAATTTAAAGACACATGACATTCAAAGAACATAAATTAAAAATGTGATTAATGTGTAGCAAACTTTAACAAACAATTGCTTGAATAATTTATACACAAAAAGGAGAGAAGATAGAAATTAAAGATTTAGATGATGGTGGGAAGTGCATGGGAATATTTGCTGTGGCCCTTGCAGGGATGGAATTTATAGGCCTTATACAATCATTGGTGCATAGGCCTTATAAAATCACTGGTGCCTCACAGCAAAATGAAGTGGCTAAACATATGAATAATATATTTATAGATTTTACAAGCTTATGTTAATGTGTTGCAAGTGCACAAAAAAGTTTTGGACTTGCAAACATACAAAACTTTTGTCAAGGCATAGCCTATAAAGGTGATATGAAGTGAATGTAATAGTGATGATAGACTATAAAGAGGTAGAGATCCTATAATGACAACAAAATCCTTCATGGTGGGAAAACAAAACATGATTCCTAGACTTGTCGCAGCCACTAAAAATAATACAAATTGGGTGGATTGGGTCCAGTTGACAGTTAATTTGACCTTAGCCTTAACATGAAGCTCATTTGCCTTAATTCCAACCTAAACTAATACTCAACCTGAGTTGTCTAACCCGAAATCAACCCAAGCTTGGTTGAAACTATATATACAAGCAATATACATAAAACAACAAAAACAGAGAGTGCCAAGGCCAATAAATGTGTTCTCAGAGGAGCTCAAGAGCCCCAAATTTATTTTGTTGGGAAGTCTATTCTAGATTCAGCATAGAAAGGACTACAGAATGAATTAATTATTTTAATGATTAATGGAGCTCAAACCTATTTGTTTATTCAGGCAGATATGTTTCAGCTCCATTAATCATTAAAATTAAAATAAACTTGTTCTTATGTTTTCCAAAGAATCAGTATTAACCGGATGGTATCCTCAACAAAATCAATAAAAACTAATGAAGTCAAATGAATTTAGGAAGAAAGGTCATCCCAAATGCCCTCCCTGTATTGGTTTATTAAACTCAAAGGAGTCTCACCATTACCAAAGGGAGAAACTAGAGTCTCAACATTGAAAGGCCACATCCAATCTAGAGAAATTACTGCAAAGGATGATATCCTTTATATCATATTTAGAGCATTGGAACAGAGAACCAGAATGGAGAATTCATTCCATTTCTCATTTATTACAATGACTGGATGGCTTATTAGGTGAATAGAAACTAAAAAAATTGTTCTCATGGAAATGAAATGCCATCAATCAGGATGTTCATTCTTCTCTCACATTATCCGACTCTCATTCTGATTCTTTTATACCAAATGGACCCTAAATGTGTTTTCTTTTATAGGGCACACAACACCAAATCATAGTCAAAACCACACAAGCAACTGACCGTTCTTCAGGCCACACTAGTTCATCACTCACCCACCTGCAAAAACTATGGCATTTATCATGTAGATAAAAGACATCCTCCTAGAACTCTCAGATGAACAAAACCACATCCAGCAGGTAGCCATCAGATGAGGAGTCACAACTAAATCCATTGAAACACAAACCCCTTGCTTATTCAAAATACCTGTAAATGGGAATTATTTGGTTGATGGGTTTAACAAGACAAGTTACAAACTAGACAAATCAAGCCATATCACCACTCCAGGGAAACAAAGTTTCAGAAATTTTAGTATTACTGAGAATTTTATTTATTAAGGTTTGTTATATTATTTTGAGAAGACATTTTAATCTCCGAAATCAGATGATAGTTTAAAATTGGGGTTGGGTCATCACAACTTAATTGATATTGTTTTAAATAAGAAAAATTATGATAGAAACCAATGAAAGAAAAGAAACAAAATTGATAGTAGAACTAATGGTAGGTGAGGTAAAATTTCTTACTGTTCATCAACGTGCAATCCGGATAGACTAGCTACCTGGTTCAGGGCAGTCCTCCACTTTTGTATCACCTCCATCTTCTTCTCGTCTGCATCTTTTTCGTGGTCCACAAACGCATCTCCATAACTTCCCGACTGTTTTCGTACATCCGATGGATTCACATGATAGAAAATTGGTAAAATTGTTGATTGCTTTTGTGTCGTACACTCAAAAATTTTTACGAGTTCATTTAAACACCACCTGGAGTTAGCATAATTTGTCGAGAAAATAATAATGAAAATCTTTGATTCTTCAATGGCTCTCAAGAGATCTGATGCAATATCTCCTCCTTTCTCAAGTTCTTCATCATCTCTGAAAGTATGAACTCCATATGCAACCAAAGTTGTATAGAGATGATCGGTGAAATTTTTGCGAGTGTCTTCACCTCTAAAACTTATAAACACATCATAACTATGAGGAGTAGAAGTAGAAGAAGAGGCTTTCTGCGCGCTGGTAGAGGCCATTTTTGGATTGTTTGTGCTGCACCTGCAAAAGTCTGGGAAAAAGAGAGAGAAGGTCTTTGGCAGTGATTGAAATGTCGATTTTTATCCGCGAAATTTCGCCGATATTTCGGCCATCGGTGAAACTCGATACGACATTGAGGACCGATAATCGGTTGGAAGGAATTTCGCTCTTTTTCGAAGTTATCGTCGAAAAATCGGCAAATATCGGTTTTTGCCGATTTTTCGGGAAATTTCCGATATTTCTGCCGATCAACGCGCTGGCTTCGGTCAAAGTGCAGCCCCGCTCCCCTCGAAATTATTTTTTCACTACAGCGTGGGCGTTGGGGTTCGATGGAATTGGGATCGTCGAAGAAGAAGAAGAAGAGATACGAGGTCGCTTGCTCAACCGGGTGGTGGGTCCAGAAGAAGGGGCTGCTGAGGACGTCTTCGCCCGCTTGCGGTTTCGAGTTTCGATACAAAAGCCCCCACCCCTCAAATCGGACAGTTGCTCGCCACCGGAAAAGCAGCGATCAGACGGCAACCGATCCACGATTCCCCACCATCTTCAAAACCCCACCAACAAAAACAATCCCCAAGATTCAATCTTTCCCTCCCCACCTCAACCACACCAAAACCCCCCAAATCACAAACCCTAGGCTCTCCCACCCAAACTCCCCCCGATTCAAACAAACTACTGGGTAATTCTTAAGCTAATTGAGCATAGGTTCTGATTCACAAACAAAGGTAAGCCCCCAAGAAAGAGAAACAAAACAATACATAGAATGAGAGACGAATAGAAACCCTAGCTATCGTTCTTCAATAAAGAAGAATAGAGACTATTTTCCAACTTTTCATCCACACACCCACATGCATAAACCCGGATATATATATATAGCTATAAAGCATACATAAATTTAGTAGACATATATATAATATATGAAATTGTGAATAAAGATCAAAGGTGGGTTTGATTTGCATGGATGGCGGTGAATACTTCTCAAATTATCGGGTAATGGTTTTGAATCTTTTATATAAATCAATTTAAATTTTTATTTAAAATATAATAAAACATCTTTTAATTAAAATATTTTTAAATTTTAAAAATAAATAAATATTTATATCAATTACACATATAAAACAACTTTATACATGTATTATTATTTAATTTATCATTTTTAAACATTTTCATTAATTCTAAATAAGATCTATATTTTTGTCAAAATATTCATCGATATTTTTTCAATATTTTTTATATATCTATAAAATTTAAGTGTCGATATATCTATATTTACCGATATTTCAAATTTTGGTCTTTAAATGCTGAATGACTATTATTGACTTCTTAATCCATTTTAAGTCTTGATAGCAAAAGAAGGGATGTAATATTATCTTATGAAACTTCGGGGAAGAAAGCTAGTGTAGCTAGCATTTCCCTTTTGCAATGACATCTCGTACAATTTAGATGATAGTGGGTTTGGTCTAGATCAAAGACAGGTAATCATTCATATACTTTCAAGTATTAATGGTTTGATTTTTTTCTTCATTTTTTTATTTTTTACATTTTACTTTTATTTTTTCTTTTTCTCCTTTAATACTTTTGTAATTGGTGTGGTATCTTTCCTCCAAAATTTTCCTCAATCACTATTTTTATTTGGATTTTGGGGGGGTAATATAGTAAGATCTTTGAAGTGCTCTCAAAGTATTAAAAAAGGAAAAAAAAAATATTAACAAAAATGGTTTTCTTATGTTTAATTATATTATGAAAAATATCAAAGAAAATAAAATATAATTAAAATTAATTTAATTTTTATATTAAAAGTTTTTTTTTTTTAAATGAAAATAAGTTCAAAATAGCATATAAAAATAATTTATTAATTTTAAATCTATTTTTTTATTTTTGCTATTCCTTTCATTTTTCCTCTCTGTTTTTCTTCTCTCATATATATATATATAATCCATATCAAACAAACACATATAAAAATATGAAAACTAGGCATCTGGGAAAGGGGGACGTGAAGCCAAACTCAATGCTCCCTATGAGTGGATCTAAGAAATGATGTAAGTGAATTGACCCTAAATCTCATGGAGTTGAGTCCCCTAATCAACGATAGCCTGGTCATGAACATTTGTTCGCAAGTGGAGGCTCGTCGAGTCCATTAGCTTTTGTGGAGTAGGATCAGCAGAAGTAGAAGATCAAGTAGATGAGTGAGAAGGTCCTTCATGACCTTTACTAGAATGATAATGCAACACGGGCTTGGGAAAGTTAGACTTTAGAACTGGAGCATTCCCTAACCTCGTCTTTCTCTATGAGGCCTCTTGAGTAGCTTCCTAAGCTCGAGGGACCATTGGACTATACACATGACTATAGTGCTTGGATCAAGAGCTCACGTCGATGAGAGCATGAGACATCTAAGCCTATCATGAAGGATCAAACCTAAATTCAATGTCCTCTAATAGCCGAGAAATAAGAAAGGCAAAAGAAAGAGCTCTCATGTGGTAGGATGAGCCATGATAATGAGTCTTAACATCACGAATGACATAGCAAATATCAAACTACTGACCACTAAGAATCGAATGAATGAAATGAGCAGTTGATCGATGAGTCTGGGTATGATGAGAAGAAAGATAGAATAGGTAAAGAAGGTATCAAAGACCCATATTGACTTGGTGAAGTCAACGATAGAGATGCTAATAAGCACAAAAAAAATGAAGGAAACTAAGAAAGAAAAGTAAGTCACTATAAATGCTCTAAATGAAGTCCTAAACAATACTATATGAATGAAAATGCACAAAGAAAAATAGAATGACCTCAAATAGATGAAAAACGAGAACCCAAAGCACTCAAGCTAACTAGAAATGAAAAGATGTTCAAATGATGCATTGGAAGGGTTTAAATAGCCTGTAGGAGCATTGAATGCAAATTAGCGCTCAAGTATCACGAGTGTTGGAAGTAGTGTTGGTAACAACTTAAAGAGCACTTGAGCAGCCTTACTACTTGAAGCGACACTGGATGTAACTTATAGCACTTAAGTGATAGGTGCGAAGGAAAGGAGCACTTGAGCGCTGGTGACAACACTTAAGCATTCAAAGTAGAACAGAAGCAACCAAGTTTAAATGAGAAAACTTTCGAGGAGCTTAGAATCCTAAAAAAAAATCAAAATAGAATATATATATATATGTGTGTGTGTGTGTGTGTGTGTGTGTGTGTGTGTGTGTTTCAAAATATCATAAGGTATAATGATAGTGCCGAAACTTGTAAAATTAGATTGAAAAGTAATATATCAAGTAAAATGGCTAGATAATATAGATTAATAAAACAAGAATAAAGTTTTAGCTCCAAAGAAAAAAGTTAATCCCAATTTTAGTTTAGAAACACAATGTATAATTGTCAATGTATAAGATGATCAACATAGAAACATAAGTATTGACATTCAAGGGAATACGACTTAATGTCTAGTTTTATATTTCAAAATTGATCTCTTTGAAGAAACCAAGTCATGTCTTTAGTCAAATTAAAATCATATCCAGTCAATTTGTTCTAAGACCATTGGACTTCTATTTAACATAGTCTTGTTAATCTATAAACAACACAACTTAACTTCCCTTTAATTTGATATCATCTCTTTTCTTTTGAAAGTGGATGCATCATATACCATAATCACATTTGGTTTTTCTTTATTTTATTCACGGTTGCCTTTGTATCCACTTTAGGGGTGTTTCCAAATGTTGTAAGTGAATAGCATAAATTTAATGAACGAATCTTAGAAAGTATATAAGAGTTGAACTTGGCCAAGGATTCAAATTTTGCACTGACTCACTTTGAAAAACAATATAATAATATTAGTCAAACAAGGCATGTGGATAATAAAATTTAGGCATGACAATTGATCCTTCCAAAGAAACCAAAGTCTACTTTATTAGGTAAACTTAAGAAGTCTTCCTCTTAATCAATCACAAAGATTAATTATCAAGAATCATGTGCCTCAATAGTGATGAACAAATATCTAAGGAAAATTAACATCATATCTTATACATTTAATATATTTCATTAGGTCATAAACTCGAGATATTACATATCATGCTAATAAGGCAAGTAAGTAAACAATAATCATATGCTTAAAGATGATATAAATAAGGCCAAAGGAAACAAAAACAAAAAATAGACAATAAGAAACAAACCTTTGAAGCCTATAAAAAAAGATCTTAATCGATCAAGCACATGTCTAAAGATTTTCTAAGAAATTCAAACCTAAGAGAATCCAAGGGTTTAATAAAGATATTTTTCAATTGATGTTCAGTTGGGACAAACTCTAGAGAAACAACCTTATTTTCAACTAAATCCTCAATAAAGTGATGACGAATTTCAATATGTTTAGTACGAGAATGAAGAACAAGATTTTTGGAGATGTTGATAGCACTAGAGTTGTCACAATGTATGTTCATGGTCCCTTACTCGATTCCATAGTCACATAATATTTGTTTCATCCATAGGAATTGTGTGTAACAACTCCCAACAACAATGTATTCAACTTAAAAAAGGAATAAGGAGATCAAATTCTGCTTCTTACTAAGCCAAGCCATAAGACAATCACCAATGAAAAAATAAGCACCTGAAATGCTTTTCTTATCCTTTACATTTCCAACCCAACTAGTATCAGAATATCCAATAATAAAAAAAGAAGAATCATTAGGATACAATAGTCCATAGTCTAAAGTCCCACTAATATAACATATAATTCTTTTAACAAAATTTAATTGTGACTCTTTGGGGTTTGCTTGGTATCTAGCATAGGCTCTAACACTAAAGGATATGTTTGGATGACTCGTAGTGAGGTAAAATAGACTTCTTATCATGTTTCTATAGTATTTTGCTCAACATCCTTTTAAGATGTGTTCTTGCTAAGCTTGGTGGTAATACTCATGGGTGTCTTAGAATGCTTTATGGATTCAAGACCAAATTTATTTACTAACTCCTTAGCATATTTAGACTATGAAAGAAAGAAAGATGACATCTTTTAGTTGTCTAATTTGCAATTCTAGGAAGAAAGTTAATTCACCAACCATACTCATTTCAAATTCAGTTTTCGTTTGTTCAACAATGCTAAGTGCAAGGTCACTTGAGATGGATCCGAAAACAATATCATCAACATAAATCGGGCCACTAATAACTCAGACTTAGACGTGTGGATAAATAAGGTTTTATCAACTCCCATTTTCTCAAAATCTTTCTCCAAAAGATAAGACATGAACCTCTCATACCAAGATCTAGGAGCTTGCTTTAATCCATATAGGGCATTCTTTAACCTATAAACATGATTAGGGAATTTCAGATCCTCGAAACCCTTAAGTTGCTTAACATAAACCCTTTCACTTAGAAGCCCATTTAGGAAAGCACTCTTGATATCCATTTGGAAAAATTTCATCTTCAAAGAACATACAATGACTAGGAGTATTGTAATGGACTTTAACCTAGCTACAAGAGCAAAGGTTTCATTAAAATTAATCCCTTCTATTTGAGAATATCCTTAGGCTACTAGCCTAGCTTTATTTCTCCCAATGACCTCATTTTCATCCTGATCATACCCAGTGTCATTTACAACTACATTCGAGGATTCTTTGATAACTTGTGAATTTTTTATTATAAACCCTATAGGCCTTACTCTTATTGAAATACCCTAAGAAGATACTTATATAAGATTTTGAACCAAATTTGCCTAAGTTTTCCCCATCTCTAAGTATGTAGCACTTATTGCCAAATGTCCTAAAGTACTTGAGGTTAGGTTTTCTCTCAGTCCACAATTCATAAGATGTCTTCTTTGTTCTTGGCCTAAGAAAAACCGTATTAGTAGTGTAACAAGAAGTATTAATAGCTTCAAGCCAAAATTGTATTGGTGGTGAATAATGTTTTACTATTATCATTTATTAATTAATTGTTGAAATATGATGATGGTTTTTGGGAGCAATCCCTTGTATGTTGTGTAAGTTTAGTTAATGGGTCAATTTAGGTTTCTTTTCAAAGATTGGGTCAAATTAGAATTTCTTTTATTTTATTTTATTTTATTTTCACATGATGGAACACTTCCAAAAAATGGGCTTAGCTATTCATATTATGTTCTTTCTTTGCCAATTCGGCAAGTTTAGGTTCTATGAAAAATTCATATTACAATAAAACAATAACTCAAGGCTCTAGAAGAGCTATTGCCAATGTTAATATATATATAAATTTCCATTTATGATTTTATTGATTATTGTTATTTTTTTATAAATATATTAGTTTCAAAGATTATGTTTTTTTTAAATGATACAACATTTGCATTTATGAGGTAATTCCTTCTCATTTATTGTACTTGTAATTTAATTCTCTAAATATAAGAGTGATTAGACATTATACTCATGGTTTATCAAAAACTTAGTTAACTTTTGTCAAGTATGTTTATTTACCAACAAAAAATAAAGATAAATTTTGAATGGTGATTTCTTAGATGGAATGTTTATTTTTTATATATATCATGATGTTTAACTTTCATATCTTATTATTTTCATATACTACATACAATGTTTATAGATCTCAAGCCTCTTATTTGTTTATACATAAAATTATATGGGTTTAGTACTAATGAATTGATAAAACCTTACATGATTGTGTCATAAATTATGCAAATTATGCAACGTACATTAGCCTGAAACTAATGTTAATATAATGTCAAGGCTCAAAAACTTGATTAAAAGGTCTCAAAAAGTTACTATTTTATTATTAGATAGAACAAAATTCTATATGAATAATGCTTAAGATGCCTAAAGAATCAATAAAGATATCAGTTCTAGTGGATATCATATTATAATTATGATGAATTAGAAGTTCCTTGAAATAAATTAGTATATGTTTTTTAATGACCCACTTGGTCTCCTAGGATTGACAATAGTTGTCCTTGAAAAATGGGTATTACTTTAATACCACTTGAATAATAACCGAAAGTTCACTAAAGAACGCCCAGAGATGGGTGAATAAGAGATTTAATAATTTGTAAATAAATTATGTCTAAACTTTATTTTAAGAGATATCAAGGATGTCTTGGATAATCAAATATGAGTTCACTATAAATAAATGTCTGATTTTTATGGTTAATTGATATCCAAAGATTATTCAGGGATAAAATAATATAATTATCAATATCGGAGATAGATATTGAGATATGTTAGGAATGATAATAACCAACCTCACAAACTCAATAACATTCTCAACAAACCAAACAAATTATATATTAAATGAAGTTAGGAATAACAATAATTTGTTATAGGTATAGCCACTATAACCACCAATATAACCAACCTAACAACTCAACAATCAACTAACCAATCAATCATAAGGGTATCTCATTAACAACCTAACTAATCAATTCAAGATAATCAACATTATCAACCAGAATATAACTAGGAATAAATAGATATGCACTTTTTGGGAAAACCCTACAATATATTAGGATTAATCAAATTAACATATTTTAGGCAATTCAAACATAATGTCAAATATAAAGGTATAGACAATGGAGCACAAGATTTTTACGTGGAAAACCCTTACAACTTGTGAAAATAAAAAACCACAAGGTCTAAGACCTATAAATTAATTTAAATCCACTATTTGAAATCAAGTTACATAGATTTACCTAGCCTCTTTACCCTAGAGACTTAGTTTTCAGGCTTACAACTTGATCCACGTCCATGATGCAACAACTCCCTGTTGCTCCCTAGTAGATCCTTTGGCTATTCTTAAGGGATTAAGGTTTTCAACCAACAATTCAAATATCCAAATCCTTGAATGAGATATTAGGAATGATGTGACAATTAAGCTTTCTTCACAAGGAGTCCTTCTTTAAAGAATAAGAGGTTTCCCAAACTCTAAGATCTCTACGATCTCAACAATCTCCAATCTCTATGATCTCCGATCGCTAACCCTCAATGGGTTATAAAGGAGATATTTATAGGCAAAAATCATAAGAGTTTCGGTATCTAAAGTTTCCAAATTAAAGTTCAAATAAAATTCATCCAAAATATGTTTCTAAACTCGATAGGACTAATATAACCATTTGAGTGGACTTGGACCACTTGAGCGATCCTTACTACTTGAGTGGGTTGACCACTTGAGCGGAATTAACCACTTAAGCGGTCCTTGCTTCTTAAAAAATCATTTAAAAAACATTTTAAGTCCAAAAATGACACTGAACCTTTTTATACCTCAAATGAGCCTTATATGCCACAAGTTAAACCTGTTTAGATGTACCTGTGACTTCTCAGTGGACGAACAACAACCCTTGATCTTAAATGGAAAGCAAGTTTTTATCTAAAAAGATTTCTGTGGCCAAACATTAATTGGAACAAAATTGTCGATAATCACACAAGACTCAATGTCCTAACAATCCTCACATGGACTTAAAAAAAAAATTCAAAAATTCATTTTTCTAGTACTTATTTATAAACGATAACATATATTAATCCCTAAAGAGTCTCATGACATATTATACCAAGTGATATTTTGATAGAGACAATTTTCCCATATGTTAGGGGATGAAAGCTAGTTCCAGAAGAACAAATGTGAAAATAATAAAATTATTTGGAATGCATAGACTTTATTTCATCTTGATCATCATACAAATATTATTCATTTGTAAAGTATTGCAAATCAATTATGAGATCATTGACACAAAGATAGTAACAAAGTCAAATATATTGCTTGTAAATCCTACAAAAAAAACACATTGAAATATTGGCTACTCTTGAAAAGACTACTATTAGTCTTATTTTAGAGGTTACCATCACAAGAAGAGCAATAAATTAACTAATCAATCCAAAATTATAAATAAATAGCCCTTGAATAAATAGCAGAGGCACAACATTCCCTGAAAAGGAAGATGGTTCAAAAAAGGCAATAACCCCCTGAAAAGGCATAGGTAACTAAAAATAGCGAGATCTCCATAGGTCATATAAAATGGAAACAAAATAAGGTCTTTTTTCCAAAGTAACTTAACATCATTAAAAATGACGAAGATCTCAACTGAAAAAAATGGTATAAATTTATTAATCAAAGTAGAAACAAGTAATCCAAATAGATTTAAACTCATTAACAAAATGAGAAACATTAAGACTTGAAGTCTAATGCATGAAGATATATGAAGATATAAAAATAAGAGAATCTGAAGTCTAAATCCTGTTGAATAAATGAGTATTTGTATTAAAATGCTATAAAAAAAATGAGATCATGAGACATTAAATATTACTTTTAGCATGAATTTTATAGAAATAACCATATATCAACTCTCATAATAACTCAATTATGTAGTATTCCTAGAAATACATAATATAGATTTTCTAAATGTAGCTTTAACTTATTTATATGGACTCATAAGTATTAATATACATATAAATCCCTGAGGGATTTTGAATGTTTGAAGAAAATAATTTAAAATCTCAAGTGTGTGAAATTCCTAAAGAATTTAAAATGCTTGAAGTAAATTATTTAAAACCTCATAGTATGTATTTAATCAAGCTACAATGCTTCTTATATGGATTAAAGCAATTTGGATGTATGTGGTACAATCACCTTAGCAAATATCTTTTAAAAGAAGGATGTATGAATAACCTTATTTGTCTATTCATTTCCATTAAGAGATCATAAACCAGATTTACAATTATTGTAATGTATGTCGATAAGCTTAAAAAACTCATAAAAATTGCTAATTATTTGAAGGGAGAATTTAAATTGAAAGATTTAAGGAAAACAAAATCTATCTTGCCTTGTAGATCGAGCATCTTTCAAATAGAGTGTTGATCCATCAATCGACGTATATAGAAAAAAGTCTTTTAGCATTTTCTTATGGACAAATCACATCCATTAAATTCTTCAATGGTAGGTAGCTCACTAGAAGGGAAAGGATTAGAGTCTCAATTGCTTGGTTTTAGGGATGCTAACTATTTTTTTGAATCCTCACAAAACTTGATCTTGGACATGGTATGTATTTACCTACGATTAATAATATCATAAAAATCAGTTAAACAAACAATGACAATCGCCTCTTTAAATCATTAAAAAATAATAGTAATCCATGAAGTAAGTTGTTTTATACTCATATTAGAGAGTAATGTGGACCATTCCTCATCAAAGATAATCTGGCCAAGTTACATGAAGACAATGTTGCTTATATTACACAATTTAAATGAGGATTTATAAAGGGTGACAAAGCTAAGCATATTTCCCCTAAATCCTTTTGTACTCATAGTCTCTAAGAGAATGGTGAAATTGTTGTTCGATAGATTCGATCATATGATAATCAAATAGATTTATTTACAAAAGCATTACCATCTACTACTTTGAAAACACTAGGATGCAGAGAGTGAGAGATCTATAAATTGAAGCATTGAAAAAAAGTATGATCATGTCTACATTAGGGGGAGGGAGGAAGGGGGGGGGGGGGGGAGGGAGGAAGGGGGGGGGGGGGGGGGGATATTAATGTCCATACACTGTACTCTTTTTCCTTTGTCCAAATTTTATCTCACTTGGTTTTATTGACAAGGTATTTCATGAGGCATTCTTAAGATCAAATTATTTAGAAGAAAATATTACTTTTTTTTTTCCTTCACTAGGATTTTTCCTATTGGTTTGTTTTCCTAGTAAGGTTTTAATAAGGCATATTCTTTGATCATTTAAAGGGGAGTATTATGATTTATAGGATTTGGTACAAGAATTTGTTAGGATGGATGATCATATGTTCCTTGATATTTCTTAACTATTGTTGTTTGCCTTCTCCTAATTTCCTATAAAAGGAGAGTTCTACTACTAAAATTACAGAGAGTTTGATTCTCACTATCTCTTCTTCTATTTGTTCTCCTATTATTTTCTTTTTTTATAACATTTTTAACTTTTATGTACTTGGAGAAATATGCAAGGTAGTAGTAGTACATTTTTTAGTATGTCTTATGGTTTTATTCTATATGTACTAACATTTTTTTCTTTATTATTCAAATAATTTAAAATATCTTTTTCATTGTTTCATTAGTGTAAAACTCTTACTCTCACTTTTGGACTTGCTTTGGCAATACGTTTAATCTTATTTCAATTTAATATTCAATCTAATATGTTCAATATTATCGTCAACTTAAATATTTACTAAAAATTTAAAAATTCTATGTTATCTTTAGTATACAAGAATACAAGAAGTTAATTACACGGATAATACAATATGGCCCATTCAATTTCAAAAATGGGTTAAGTCAAATTACATATTAATTGATAAACTTGTTAACACAATTCTAACCTCACAAATGGGTTAAGTCAAATTACATATTAATTGATAAACTTGTTAACACAATTCTAACATGAAAAACCTATTAATGTGATTCTAACAAGATGAACTTGTAAACACCATTCTAATTCATTGAACATTTAAAATTTTAAATTTCTAAATGCATTATTTTAAAATACCTTTTATTTTCAGTTTTAACTTTTTATAACCTTAATTAATTTAATTATTGAATTTTAATTATAATACATTTATAATATAGAAGTATATTTAGATTTTAATTTTACACTTGTTTATAACTTTATTTAATGTTTAATTATAAAATATATTTTAATCTTTATAATGAAATATAAATTTTTTTTTACTTAGACTGTTATTTACTTTTTTTTTAACTATCAAATATTTATAATTAAAAAAATATATATTTAATTTAAATTAATAAATTTATATGAGTTAAATGGGTCATAATTGGATCATTTTAAACATGATTAAGCAAAAGAGGTTTAATAGTTGGATGGATTGATTGCTCAAACTTCAACACGATTGATATTTTAATAGTTGGATGGATTAATAGTTGGATCGATATTTTACTGATTTTTCAAATTTTCATGTTTTAATATTTCATTGATATTTTCAGACATTTTATCAATATTTCATTGATTTTTTTTATTATTAAATAAATAAATTATAATTATTTTATTTCTACATTTGATTTAATTTATTACTAAAAATATAAAAAAAATAATTTTCTTAATATGTCTTTTCTATATAATCTATATATTTATTAAATATAATAAATATAAATATTAAAAAAATTATAAATATATTATTTTTTATTTGATATCATTGAAACATTTAAATTAAAATGGATCATAATTTTAATATTAAATATATTTTAAAATTAAACATATTATCATAACAATATTATAAAATAATCTATAATGTAACTTAATAATAAATGTACACTTATAAAATTTATATTTTTATCGAAAGATATTATTATCAAATATAACAAATTATATATATATAATTAATTATTTTTTTAAATAACTTTAAAATATTTATTTTATTTCTTATATAATTTTTAAATTTTTTTAATATTTTCAGAATTTCATTAATTTATTTATCATCGATATTTTCGATATATCTTCAATTTATTTGATATATTCATAAAATGAAATACCGTTTCATCTATTGGAAAAGGGCCTCATGGAAGAACCTCAAGAGCCATCACATCTGACACAAATCTTATCTGGCACTATGGCTTGGATAAATCTTGATGGAAACCTCGCACTTCAGAACTTTTGGGCATGAACCTCGAAGGCTAACAGGACAGCATACGTAGAGTATGAGGTACGGTTCCCAAAGCGAAAAGACATAACCAGTGGAGTATTTTTCGAGGGGAGCAACATGCGCCACCTAACACACCACCTCAATCAATAGCAAGCATTATTAAGTTCCTTAAGTTTGACTTGACAAGAGCTCCTTCCTAAGAAAAAACTGACTCCATGACCACCAATCAAGGCACGCCCAAGAGAAACTATAAATCCTGACAAAGGATGAGCAAGAGGGGCAGAAAAACATGGAGAGAAAAACAAACTGAAGGGTAAGGAATCAAGAATTTGAGAAAATTGGTGGCTATCTTGGATCGACCATAAGAAAGTGGTCGCTAGTCTACATTGGGGCAACCCCAATCCTTGAAGTAGTCAAGCACCAACAAAAATGGTTGCATAAATCAATGCAGCAGCGCAAATGCACTCAGGTGTAGTAAAGATCGATCACTAGCCAGTAAAGAAACCTTGCCAACTCTCCAATGGATCACATTATGTGGGACAAACAACAATTGTAGATATTAATAACCATGATTCATATTGGGAAGAGGAATGAGCAACCCACTCGCAATGGTAGGGCCTGATCTGAGTGAGGCTACCAACCCTGCACTGGAAAAAAACTGAGTATATCATTCCCTAGGATGCACCCATATGTCTAGCAAGTTGGGTGCAATGATTTCGAGAATCTCACCTCGGTCGGAGCCCCCTGTCTGGGCATCGGTAAGAATGACATCTTGGCTTCTTGATGACATGTTGTCTACCTCACTCTTAGATCGAATTTTGAAGCATGGTCATCCACTAGGGTTCGTTGTGCCGAATTTTACAATGTATGACGACACATTTGATCCATTTGACCATTTAATGCACTACCAACAAGTCATAACCTTGGATATCGACAACCATCTACTACTATGCAAAGTCTTCCCGGGGAGTCCTCATGGATCGACTTCCTCCTAACTCTATCTGTTGTTTCCATGAGTTGTCAGAAGTTTTTACAGCTCATTATCTTTGTTCCACACGCCAGCATCAAGGGCTCAATAGTCTTAACAACCTTAAGATGATGGAATATGAAACATTGCGTGATTTTATGAAGAGGTTTGGGCAGACAGTGACACAAATAGAGACTTGTAGCATGGAGGCGATAATGTAGGCGTTCAAAAGAAGCTTCGTGCCGAGAACATCCTTCTTCAAGGCCATTTCGAAGAAACCACCAGAGACCATGGATGACTTTCAAAAAAGTAACAAGTATGCCATGTTGGAAGACATTTTGTGCACCGCATTGTAGAAAATTGTGGCAACCTCACATGCTCCCTTGATTTGGAAAAATGATTTGTTTAGTGTTAAGATGGAAGGAAAGTGCTAGATGGGTTGGGAGCCCCCAAATGGCAAGATAACTAAAATAAGCGAGTCAAGCGGCCGTCCTACCCCATAATTCACAAAGCTTGCTCTCTGCTATACGCAATTGTTGCCCATTTTTCAGAATTTAGACGGTTTTTGGTGGTTGCACCCCATGAGAGGAGACTCAAGCCAACCAGATCAAAGTCGGTTCTACGAGTATCACATGGATAAGGGGCACACCACAGAGGAATGTCGCCACCTTCATTACTAAGTGGAGTGGCTTATTCAAGCGGGGATACTTCAACAGTATGTAGAAAAACCACATCTGTCTATAAGGGGAGATCAAAACCCCTACACAACAACCACATCCGCAACCATTAACAATCATCGAATGAAGGTCGGTAATACATGTGATACATGAGGGACCCACGAACAAGTAGTGACAGGATAATAAAAAAACCAGAATTATGATAAATGCAGTAGAATGAGCGACATCCATTAACAACATTTAATATGTCTTCACTCCTTGAAGCATCCTCCCCAGCAAAAGTTTAATGGTCTAGGAGTAACTGCAAAGCACTCGACAAAATATTAAAGGCCTAGGGTGCCCACAAAGCACTCTACCAAAAACTAATGGCCTAGGAGTGCCTGTAAAACATCTGACAAAATATTAACAGCCTAGGAGTGCCTGCGAAGCACTTTACCAACAACTAACGACCTAAGAGTGCCTACAAAGCACCAACCAAGCCTTAGGCCACGAAGCATTTTGTTAAGCCTAACATAATGCCCATGAATCATTCAACTAGGCCTAAAACAATGCCCATAAAGCATTTGGCCAAACAGAAAAGAATGCTAGCGAAGTATTCGACCAAACCTAAAAGAATGTCCATGAAGCATTCAGCCACAAAGAATGCCCACAAAGCATTCCACCAAGCCTAAAAATATGCCTATGAAGTATTAAGCTAAGCCCAACAAAATGTTTGCAAAGCACTCGGCTAGACCGCTAACAAAAAGTTGATGAGTGCCCACAAAGCACTCAACCATGCCACTAGCAAATCGCCAAGATGTGCCCATGAGGCACCCAGATCTTACAGCTTAGGTGTGCCCACAAAGCGCCTAGCTAAGCCATGCAAGCCTTGCAGCCTAAAAATAACCAGAAAGCACTGGACTTGTAGTACTCCTAAACACCCAACCAGACCAAAACCATTAACAACCAATTGACACACAATCAAATTACAACCCAGAAACAAACACCCAATAAACTTAGGAAAATACAGAAAACATATTGCAAATATCCAGTGAAGTCCAAAAAAGTATCGCACATATCCATTACATAAAAAATGTCCATAACCAAAAAGGGGAAAGATTCCCCCCACAATTCTCTCAAACAATAACATCAAAGTATCGTCAGTAGCCTCCCTAGCAGCCCTCTCAACATCAACCACATTCCTAGGTGTTGGAGCACTCCTGCCCATGAAAAATGGCATATTGTATTACCGTTGGGGAAGGATCATTTGAGGCGATATTCAAGTGAAAGTATCTGAGGTGATATCCGAGTGAAAGCATTTGGGTATGGAGAAAACCCTAGCCCAACTAAGAATGGCAATGGGGCGAGTTCGGGACATGTCATTCCCATGCCATTCTCGCACCTGATTATATAGTTATTTCCCATCCCCGTCACAAACCCATGTTGAGGTAGGTTGATTGGTCCCCATCCCCGTTAATAAAAGAATTAATAACCCCATCCCCGCCCCGTCCCGAATGTCCATTGAGCCCTACCCCTAATTGGTGATGAGTAGATTTTATACCTAAATGCACTTTCCTTTCACTGCAAAATAATGAGATTATGATAATATACCAAATATGAAAAAATAATATCAAAGTTGAAATTGACACCACAACAATCAATAATTTTAAGCCCATAGTTAGTTTAAATGATTCAAAATTAATGCAAAACAGGAAAAAAAAAATCATTTGAACAATTTATAAGAGCACATAATGAACAATGAACCAAACGGAAAATGGGTCAATATCAGCCATGGATCTGAATCCCTTTTCAAGCCAATCTTTGAACCAAAACTTCATCAAATCCACTACTTCAAAGGTTTTCGCGTTCCTTTTGAGTTGTGCTCTCGGACAAAGACTTCAAGGTGATGCTCTACATGATTGTGTTGCACACATTTAGGGCAAGGAGACCGAAGTCTATGACTAGTTTGATGTCGCGATAGAGGAGTTTAGTGCTTTGAGGCTAAACCAAGAGCAAAATGGAATTGATTTCAGAGTATTTTAGTTGGTGTGAGGGAGGAAGAAAAAGTGGTATTGATCTTGGAGTTAAGGTTTTAGGTAGTGCATTAGAGGAGGAAGAAGAAGTGGCTGTTGGAATTAGGGCAAATGGGAAGAATGAAAGACAATTTATCGGAGGAAAAAGAAGAAGAAGGAGCAGTTGTCAGAATTAGGGCCCGCAAATGGAAAAGAATGAAGTATATATATACAAGGAGTTTTTTGACATTTTACTAGTAATTAAAGGATAAGTTTGTAAATTTATATCTGCGGTGGGGCGGGGTGGGTTGGAACAAAATCCATACCCGTCTCAAACCCGATTCAAGTTTTTAAAATATTCCTAAATCCGACCTATACCCATTTTTATATTTCACACCTGTCCTAATAGGGACGGGGCAGAGCGGGTTACCCGGTTAACCCACAAAATTGTTGTCCCTAAGCCCAACTATCCCATTTATAATGATGTCAAATGCATTAAGTAACCACCTCTTCATTATAATGGACACAAAACCCAAAGGGCAGCTCATCATGCCTCCATTTGCACAATTTTCCATGCGATAGGACAAGGCCCAAGTAGCACGTCCCCTCGATATTTCTCAAATATCATAAAATTTTGCCTCATTTACTTTCTCACCCAAAATTCCCGGCTATGACTACTCAACCTGTGAAAGGATGATAATGCATGTACATACAAATACTTTCAATCCATTTTGATAATGTCTGTTCATTTCATTCGGGTTTAGGTCAGTCATGTAAACTTGATTGAAGTCATTTGACATAGCCTAACTGAGGCATCTAGAAAAAGCACCATTCAAAAAATGGCTCACAGCTTCGGTAGCATCTAGAACGTGGCCTTGTAATATGTAAGTGGTGTTACATAATTTTAGGCGCATGAAGATGAACGTATCATTGAAGTGCAGAATATGCCTCCATGTGTGCAGTAGTAAATCAAAATAATTGGTCATGTTATCATGGATATCAACCTATAAAAGAGAAAACAAGCCAATTATATGGATTATTCTCTCTTACTCGACATTCTGTGTACCAACAACACCTATCCATAAAGCTGCTCTAACAAAAAAAAAAAATTATTTCCTTATTAACCCAAAAATTGTAAAAGACTGCAAGTAATTCCAAAACTTCCATCAAACATATATATATATATATATATATATATGCAGAATATAGCACATCAAGCATATCATGTCACTCCCCAAGACCCACTCCAAGGGCATGACGGTCATTTCACACCTCAAACCCAAAGGCTTAAAGTGTAACCTGACCCAAACAATTATCTTATAACTGGAAGTTACCAATTACTAAATACCTGTTTAGAATAGCGGAACAAAATTCTAAAATCTTCAAAACTTAACTTCAAAACTAAGCATCCATCAACCAATATCCAAATAAATTGTAAACTCAAACAATTAAAGTGCTAACAAAAATTTTCATAATCTCCAAATCTCAACTTCAAACTATCATAAAAAAAAAAAAATTAAAAGTTCAATGTCTAAATAGCTTCTAAAAACCAAATAATCCAAATGAACATAAACTTATAAGCTAATAATGTCCAAAAATAACATCCTAAGCAAAATCCTAATGATGACCATTCCCCAACCTAGCCATCACTCATCGCCCGAACTAAGGGTACCTGAAAAATTATCAACAAAGGGAAATAAGCTCAAAGCCCAATAAAGAATATTAATACAATTTCATGGATCAAATAGTTTCAATCATACTTGCAAATAGGAGATTTAGTGTAAAATCATTTTCATAAGAATGTTTGAGTACAAATATGCTAATACATTTTAAGGTGTTGAACAAAATTTTTTCCTATATATCAAATCATTTCATATCCATTTGAAATCAAATACATTTCAATTGTTTTCACTCTGATTATCAAATAACAAATAGTGCCCATTTAAGTGGGACTTTACACATAGGTGGCTAGCCTCAAATGTTCCTTTTTAAGGTGGACAAAACCAAACACTACTAGTACTAGTAACCTCTAACCTAGAGATAGGGTCCAAATCAATTACATTTCCCACCACAAAAATGTAAAGGTTAACTATTATATCCCGTTGACAAGGGCCAAACAAACTAAAGTCAAATTCTTTATTTTATTTCATTTAATTTACAAAAGCAGAAAATCCCCAAGTATTTCGATATAAACAAAATAAATGTTATAACACATTTTTCATACAATAATATATTTGATCCATGCTTAAAAGCAAAATTAACAATTACACATTTCAAACAACATATATATATATATATATATATATATATATATATATATATATATATATATATATATATAATTATTTTCTTTTGCAAAATCTGTATTAATTTCCCTTACCTCAAAAGAAGTCCTCAAAAACTTGGGAGAAAAATAATTCGGGAAAATCTACTCTTCACCTAATAAAGTATAAGAGAAATAATTGTTACTATTTATCTAAAATTACAGGTTTGACAATCCTAAAATTTTAGGTATTCAAATTAATGTTTTTAATTATGAAAGATAATTTAATCTATTCATATTTTAGAAAAATTAATAAATTTCTAATTCATATAAAACTTAAATTTTATTTTCAATTTATTTCTTTCTTAGGGCACAACATAATTTAATTAAACTACAATTTATTCTACTAATTAAATATTATGCTACTTATTAACTTACACTCATCATTAGTATAATAATATTGATAACTTTTATTCTCTCACTTTCAGTTTTTTTTTTTTTCCACTAAACATAAACTATATCCCCAACAATTCTCCATTATTGCTAACATAATATATATATATATATAACCATCAAACACCATCCGTACACATTTTCCTTTATTATTAATATTACTATTTTTTTTTTCTTTTCACCATTCTTCATCTTCCACAAGCACGCATTCTTCTTTCTTTCTTTTTTTTTTTCTTTTTTTTAAAAAATTCCTCCAATGCACACGCGTTCTCTTTCTTTCTTTCTTTCTTTCTTTTTTCTTTTTTTCTAATCCCTTAAGTCACATACAACAATATATTTATTTACTCATTTATTTTTTATTTTTTTTTAAATTATTACTTAGATCTATTCATCTAAGAAATTTTGAATTTCCTTATTTTCATCAATAGAACAATCTATACTCCTAATTTCAATATTTTGACATAAAAGTTTTAAATAGGTTAACCCTAACCTAAATCGAAATCTTCCAAAGAATCATTTTTTTTTTTTAAAAAAAAAAACCTTAAGATTTCTCAATTTCTAACAATAAAACCACCAATAATCCTAAATTTCCAATATTTTGATATTAAAACGAATTAAAAAAATTAACTAACCCTAATCTAAATAATTTTTTTTTCAAAGAATAACTAGCGTATTCAGAACTAACTAACGAATATAATATATTAATTTAAGGTAGAATCTTACCTGGAAAAAACCTGAACTTCAACTCTGAATCTCTAACTCTTGAGCCCTACAATATCCAATTCTCTACTTCTTGTTGATAAGGTTTTCTGAATGGAGAAGATAAGAGGAAAAGTCCAATTTATACCTAGGATTTTTAATTGTAAAAGGACTCTTTCACCCTTAATGAATTTAATTAATTACTTAATTACTTTATAAATTACTATTTTGCCCCTAGATTAAATTTTGGGGTGTTACAGATCAAGTACTTAAGTCACTACTTCCAACTGGCCGGCAGCAAAAGCGCAAGTTCATGGTGAGTTCTCTCTATATCCCATATATCATTGCTTTAATTATTAAAAAAAAAAAAAAGGTCTAGCGATAAAGTTCATATTATATATTATTACAAAAAAAAGTCTTGTAATTAGTTGTGTGTTTTATTTTTGTAATTCCTGAGATCTTGTTAAAGTATGAGAGATATGGAGACAGTTTGTTATGTTTCCTTAGTTTTTTTCCTTAATAAAAAGAAACTAAAATTTAAGTTGACAAAAGAAAAGTGTATTCAAATAATACATAATTTAGTAATAAATGTTGAATGAAGAAAAGCAACAATTTCTATCTTTCAACATCCTAATCATTTTCTTCTACAGGGTCGTCCTGTCCATCGCTTTCTGAAACTGGGTGGAACCTTTGCGGCATTAAAAGCATTTATTTATGGGAGTAGAATACCAGATTGGATAACATATCAGAGCTCAGGGAGTGAAGTAAAAGCAAAGCTACCTCCAAATTGGTTTAATTCCAACTTCTTGGGTTTTGCTTTTAGTTTTATCATTTTTGGCCACTTCTCTCGCATATTCATGTTAAAAGAGGATGTCTCATTTGATTGGACATCTAGTGATGATTCTTTCCCCATTGATATCATGATTTTCGATATGATTTTCTATAAGAGAAGGTTGAAGTCAGATCACGTGTGCCTGTTTTATGTACCACTTCCCCAATGGAGGAATTGCTCTCAAGTGACTCGCATCAAGGTATCATTTATGGCATACTCCAAGGAGGGTAAGATTTGAAATTAAGAGATGTGGGGTTAGTCTAGTGTACAATAATGAAGATGGGAATCACAACAATCCCCTAATGATCCAATTTAACTCTATTTCCTCTCCTCTTCCTCCTAGTAAGTCAACCGTTGTCCTTGAAGAAATCCATGAGGAGGAACCTATAGGAAATGGGTGCTCTAATGTTAATGGCTCAGAAGAATAGAATTTTGAATACCATATTGCTGATGAAGAGGAGCCCAATACTGCAATTGCTGGCTCTGAGGATCACTCTGAATCAGATATCTTTGAAATGTAGTTATTAATGATGACATCCCTTGATTAGGAGAAACAGACCAGACAAATGCTTAATATGCACCCAGATCTCCCTATAACATCTCTTGGTGAGTTGTGTGTTACTTTTCTTTTATTTTATTTTATGCTTTTCTTTCTTATCTGATTTTGAGTAGATGTCTTAATTAAGACCAATCTTCTAGAACTTAATTAACTAGGTTGATGGATTGCTGAGGAGATTATTCTAGTGAAGGAGGAGGAGTAGAAGCAAAGGCAGGAGAGTAGGGAAAAGGTCTTGTAACAGAACCCAATCTTCCAGAATCTAATTGTTGTTGTATTGTTTTTCTTCGTTCTACATAACTAAAGGATTCACAGTAGTATAATTTGTTAGATTCTTCACTTGATACATTTATCACAGGTTTCACTACTATGTGAAGTATCAGTTACTATGCAACCAAGTGACTGCATGCTTCAAAACCTCAGCAGAACTCAGAGCCTTACATTTGATTGCATTCCTTTTACTATCTCCACCTTGCATCATACTCCCTATATCTCAACATATTAATAAGCTTCAAAACTCAAATAGAGTCTGCATTTGATCTCACACTCTCTTGTTTGGTCTCACTTCTATTTGGTTATAATTTAAATATGGTATTTCTGGTTTGATTTTCTTTCTCCATTGTAGAACCGTAGTTTTTAAGTAGGTCATAAGTAAATTTGAGCCATTCCTTTGTTTTTTGAGTTGATTTCTATGCCTCACCATGAAACTTGTTGCTCTTATTTTATTTCTATTTCACATGTTGTTGGTATGCTTAAGAATGATTGTAAGTGAGAATTTGGGACTAAAAGGAAAAAAAAAAAAAGTACTAGTTAAGAAATAGAAAAAAAAGGAAAGTTGTGCTTTAGGCTTCCCATCCTAACATAATAGCATTTTCAAAACCCAACAATGGGAAATATGATAATCAACTTTTAATATGAAAAGTTTTATCATTTTTGTGTACTCTGAGCCGACTCCATCTTTTATGCCCAAATTGCCCCTCCGTTTCTCCAACTCAGAATCCTCAACATCATCCCAACCTCCATATCACCCTTTCTCATTTGGAAGCTTTCTCATTTTTCTTCATTCCCGAAAACCCAAAATCTCTCATTTCAGTTTAGAAACCCAAATCCAAAACTCCAAGATGATGTCAAAATGCATTTTTTTGGCTAGTCTAAGAGCCATGGGAGTCCAAGAGAATCCGAGAAAAATGAAATGGAGCTCGGGTGGAGAGAGTGGGTACCCAAAAATCGAAACCCTAACCTCCAAATGTGTCCTAAACTCACAAATCCATGTCCAAGATAGCTCTATCAGCAAGAAATAACACCAAACATCTCTCCTAGACCATTAAATCTGCAAAGCCCTTGAAGAACTAGAGGAAATGGTGCAGAAAATGAAGCACAATAGACTCTTAAAGTATTGGGTCCCGATGAACCGGTCGACCGGTCTTTGATCGGTGACTGTACCTTAGATACTACCTTAACTGACCTTAGGTACTACCTTAATTAAACTTAGGTATTACTTGTGTGAAGCCTCAAAATTTCATTTATGGATATTACTTACTTCATTTATGACCTTTAGAGCATGTCATTTTGTGATTAATTAGTGTGATTAGTTGGTTCAACTTTGGTATTTTGGTGACTGTATCTTAGGTACTACCTTAATAGCCCTAAGGTACTACTTTAATCTACCTTAGGTACTACCTTAACTGACCTTAGGTACTACCTAAGTAAAACTTGGGTTCTACCTATCTGAAGTCTCGGAACTTCATTTGTGGATATTACTTACTTCATTTAGCAAGAAAGATAAATATTCTATGTGAAAAAATTTATGAGAAAAATGAGATAGAAATGTGAGGAGAGACACTTGATGAAATAAGAAAACCCATTACAGTATAGATGTAAGAATGAGTAAAAACCACCTAATAGAGATACAAAGGTGAAGATGAAGATACAAAAAATCCATCAATCAAGAAACTAATCTTAGGGAATTAAGCTCACAAAAAATATCTAAGTGACCTATGTGACCTAAGTGGAAAGTGGCAAGGTGAATTAAGTGGAAACTAAACCAAGGAGATATCCAAGTGATAAAAAAACGTGCCAAGTGACTTAGGAGTCCACCTAATGGGCCAGCTGCATCTAAATGGGCCTAGGGTGACAAGAACACCAAAAAAACCAATCAGTTGATCCGATTGAGAAAAATTTTCAAATTTTGATAGAGTGTCCCTCGAGAAATAAGGAATCCAACAAAAAAAACAAGGTGCGCAATTCGGATAAGGGAGAAATAACTAAAACAAGCTAGAGTGCTCTCGACTTGGATGGGCTTTAGCGAACTTCAACTGAACTACAGTCTTTATGAAGACCTTAACTTCTAACCTGTAGTATGATACAAACCAAGGAATTGACCATGATGACATTTCATAATAGACCAAATGCTCGCACTAAATCGAACCATAGGTGGACTCACGTGATGTCCGAAAACCGATTAATCTCAACAAGGGCCCCATGGCCGTGACATACAAAGGTTGGGTGCGGGCCACACCCCCAAGATACATGCAAGTGTCAATGGACAAAATTAAGGGTCTGTAGTAGGAATTTGGAGTATGAGCGGAATAGGGAAAACAACCCTTGCTAGTGCTATTTACAGAAAAATCAGTGGTCACTTTGAAGTGTTCTGTTTTTTTGAAAATGTTGAGGAGGATTTGGAAAATGAGGGTTTAATAAGATTACAACAAAAGTTTCTTGCTCAACTATTGGAGGAACCAAATCTAAATATTAAGGTACTCACATCTATAAAGGAAAGGCTCTACTCGAAAAAGGTCCTTATTGTTCTTGATAATGAGAATGATCCAATAATATTGAAATGCTTGGTTGGAAATCGGGAGTGGTTTGGTCGAGATTTAATTATGATGAAGCTCAAAGGTTCCTTTCACATTATTTGTTAAAACATGTAATTCTTAGAGATGATTTCATGGAACTTTCAAGAGAAGTAATAGGTTATGCTTAAAGCCTCCCGTTGGCTCTAGAAGTTTTAGGCTCTTTTTTATTTAGCATGACCAAAGAAGAATGGAGAAATCAATTAGACAAATTGAAAAGTACCCCTAATATGAAAATTCAAGAAGTACTTAAAGTAAGTTATGATGGGCTAGATGACAAGGAGAAGAATATATTTCTAGACATTGCATGTTTCTTTAAAGAAGAGGATAAAAATTATGTAATGGAAATACTAGATGGTTGCAGCTTTTTCTCACTTAGTGGAACACGAGCTCTCATTGATAGGTCACTCATAACCATTTTTTCAAATAAGTTGATGACGCATGACCTAATACAAGAAATGGGTAGGGAAATCGTTTGTCAACAATTCCTTGAAAAGCCTGGTAAATGCAGTAGATTATGGTTCCATGAAGATATCTATGATGTATTGAAAAAAAATATGGTAAGAGCAAAAAATATAAAATTTATTTTTTATAAACAAATTAAGATTAGAAATCAAGAATTATTTTGAGTTAAATAGTTATGTGTTGATAAATTTTAATCGAAAGATACTCTTTGGATAGATACCCATATTTGCATAGATACCCTTTGAGATCACTACCTAATGATTTTAATCCAAAGAATCTTGTTGACCTTTTCATGTCTTATAGTCACATTAAAAAACTTTGGAAAGAAATAAATGTATGATTATGATGTATTCACATTATTTTCTTTAGAGACATGTAACCTAAGTAACCTAACCCACACACCCATTTCTAGTTTGTGAACTTGCTTTGTTGTTTAAGGAGACACATGATTTGCTCTCTTATTTTGTTTTTACTTTTAAATATAAATAAAATAAATTGTAACCCCAAAACTCAATTAAAAAATTAGTTTTGAAAGAGAAATTTTATTACCGTCCGAGTCTTGCTATTGAGTGGGATGCATAAAAAAAATATTGGTTCCCATGCATTCACTATTCAAACCAAACACTTTGCCTAAATTTCTTTTTGGGTTTATTTATAAGTTTTCCTTATTTTTCTATTTGAATCATATTTTGTAAAAGAATTTCCTATTATTATATAAAAAAAATAGTGATGTTTTATTTACAAAAATATGTTCATCCCATTATAAAATATTCCTATGTTGATATGTACTTATAATATTAGATTTCATTGTACTTATAAAATTAGATTTCATTGTACGATAAGGAAAATTGTTAAAAATATTATATAAATATTATAAATTAGGAGGGAAACGGAGATGATCATATAAACCTTATACCGAGTACGTATACACACGAGAAAAAAATAAGACACTAAGTGGAGTGAAGGCTCATCGTTCAAGGTAGGTACAAAGATGAGGAGACTTTGCTGCAATGCCCTTCAACTTTGGGTCAAGCTTGGATTTCTGCAATGATGACCGGGTCAAGGTAGACTTTCGCTTCAAGATCGACCTTCGCTTGAACCTCAAAAGCTGATTTATCTACTTCAACCTTTTTGATGCATCCAAGTTGTGCAAAAGCAACATATTTAATGCTTCAATACTGCCTTCATCCAGGTTGAAAATGCCCCTTTGTGAATTTTGCCTATGGGACTGGGACCATAAACCAAAGCACAAGTTACATTAACTGCCCAAGCAGTTGATTAAATTCCTAATTTTAAACACTACATAAGGGAACAAGAAATTCACCTAGAAGGGAACTCTGCCATTTCCTTGGGGAGACTAAATCTCTGACTTTCAACAACCCATTGTAAATAATCATCCTGGAATATGAGAAAGCAAGATAAAACATTCAGCCAAAAAACTGCAACACCAACACAACAACTAGTTTGGATGTAGTGGTGGAAAGAAAAGCACCAGTCATTTGTTGACCTTGCCCTAAGATAATGCCAAGAACTTGTCTTTCTGCTTCACCGGGATCAATTGAATGAGCAGCCAATGCACTTAATGCAGCTTGACAACCCAAATGGCTTGAAACAGTATTTGTTTTCAGCAGTGGACTATAACAAGAATGAAAAAACAAAAATGAAAAAGAAGAATGCAATAAACTGGCATGTGCAAAATGCAACCTACCATTGGCGTTCAAGAGATCTGCATAAGGTGCAACTGCAGTGTGAAGGCTGCAAAAGGCCGCATTCCATCATCCTTTCCTCGATTTGCTATTTTTGATATGTAAATGCAGATCAAAGCATCTTACAGATACAGGAGGCCATGATGAATACACATAAAAGCAGCAAATAAAGGAAACAAAGGAACTCTTACCAATCAATCCAGACTTTGCAGTAAATTCTCTAACGAAAAAGCCCTCACTAGACTTTTCAATAGGGAAAGAGTATACAAGGACCAATGGACCCAGAGGATGAAGAAAGTATTCCAGCAAAGAGACTGTCACTGGATTCTTCAACTGGGAACAATGTTCAGGAAGAAGGACACAGGTACCAAGTGATACAGACAGCGAAGAAAGCAGTTCAACGATGATGCATTCAGAAGTCTCTTCAACAGGGCAGAGTGCACAAGAAGCAGAAAAACCGAAACCAATGGACTTGGATTCTACAAAAGGCACTCCATATACAGCAGGCTCTTCATTTTCAACCAATGGACTTGGATTCTTATCCCCACATCTTTTTCTTCTCTTTCCTTCTGTCACCACAGTCATATGATGCCATATTAGGATTTGAATCCAGGTCCCTGTACGTTTTTCCATTGGTTGTCAAACTAAGATCATGGAATTGTGCATATTGGTATTCTTTAGAATCATAAAAGAGTATAATTTCATAATGGTCATGAAATATTATGATCTCCTATCCAAATAAAGAACCAAACAAACAAATCATCCAAATTATATCAAGAACTAAATTTAAAAAAAATGCAAAATGGCCAACCATAATAGTTGCATCCCAGCCCTAGGTTTTCATTACTGCAGGAACCCTGTATCTCTATTTTCTATGCATAGGTTCAACCACAAAGGAGCCTTTGTTTATCATACAAGTAAATAGGGAAACAACTGAAGAACATGCTCAACCAGGAAAGCAGAACACTAATTCTACAATAAGATAGAAATTACTCCATCAAAGCTAATGCCTCTGGAAGAATAGACAATCAGATCCAACAACAGCAGCAAAGCAAAGACGTCATACCTCAGGGCTTGAAATCAGCAAATCATGATGCCTCCACACCTCTGAAATCAGCATCATGAATCCCACCAGATCTTAGGGCTTACTTTTGGACCTGAAACATAGAAATTACTTGGTAGTTAAACGACTCAACACTATTCGGACTTTTTTAGGAGTAGAAGGAGATCTGTGGCAGTATTTTCTATGCATAGGTTCAACCACAAAGGAGCCTATGTTTATCATCCAAGTAAATAGGGAAACAACTGAAGAACATGCTCAAAGGGCTTCTAGGCTAAAATCCTTCCCCATTTTCAAAATTAAGAGTCGCCCATGGCACCTTCAAGGCAATTTCTGGAAATATAAAGTTGGCAGAAGAAGACCAGAAACGAAATCCAAACAGGAATATGTTTATCATTCAAGCTCTACTGCTCACTAACAATACAGAAAATGGAGGATTAAGCAGAATCCCTAATAATTTGATGACAAGATCCAACCTAAAATTCAATACTAGAAGAGAGGAAAGAACCCTAGAAATTGAACGTTTTAGCTGATTGTCAAAAAGATCAAGTTGATTTGAAGAAATTGGAACTCCGTGGTCTTGTCTTGTTGAAGTGGAAGTGAGAGAGAGGGTGGTCGCTGCAGTTGTGAATGGTGTTAGGGCTCGAGAAGACGTTGGGTTTCAAATAGAAGGACGGGTTGTATCAAGAATATTTTTTTTTAAATATTATTAAAAATAGTTGTTAAAAAAATAAATACAAAAATAATGAGACTTTTAATCACTGATTTTATTTTTGCACTGAATTTATCTTTTCAAAGGATGAATTACTTTTTGGCTCTTAGTAAATCTAGTCTTCTAGAACGATTCAACATGTGTGAGAAATAATGTGTCTTCTTCATCAATTTGTTAAATCCTTATTCAACTGCATCTCAATTGAGACATCTAAACAAGGAAAACACAAACAGAAATTAAAGAAAAGAAACACTCACCAGAAATTATCAAGCTTCATCACCCCTAAATTCTGCAACCTCATAATAATCGACTTTATGTTGAATTAACAAATGTTTATCCCGAGTATTTACGATAATTCTACTCCCTTGACCAAACCAATCCTGATTTCCGACTAAATGTTCCAATATTGTTAGATTATTCACATTATCAAGAACAACAAGGACCTTTCTTGAGTGGAGCCTTGCTTTTATAGAAGTGGATCCTTTTATTTTGAGATTTTCTTCCTCCAATAATTGAGAAAGAAGTTTCTCTGCTAAACTGGTTAAATCCTGCTCTTTGAAATCATTCGCAATTTCAAGAAAGGAGCAAGCTTCAAATTGGTCGGAAATTTGGTTATAAATAGCTCTAGCAAGGGTTGTTTTCCCTATTCCGCTCATACCACAAATTCCTACCATCCGAACATCATCTGACTGCAAACACAATAGCATTCTCAGTTCTTGAATGCGGGACTGTATTCCAACCAGGTTCTCTTCAATATCACTTGTGGATGTATTTAACAACTTCTTCAAAAATTTGACTGTATTCCAACGATTGAACATGTGTGAGAAATAATGTGACTTCTTCATCAATTTGTTAAATCCTTATTCAAATGCATTTCAATTGAGACATCTAAACAAGGAAGAAAAAAAAACAGAAATTAAAGAAAAGAAACACTCACCAGAAATGATCAAGCAGTTGTCGGTGTTCATCTTCACCAAGGATTGTCCTGATATCATAGCCAACATTTCAAGCATTTATGTGGCAATTCTGAGTCATGGTCAATGGGTGGGACCGCAGAGATTTCTTTAAGGACAAGAGTTGAGTTATTAGGGGGAGGAGTAGAGAAGAGAGAATTGAATTGGATCATGGTCATGTCCCCACATTCAATGGGTTCCCCCGCAGAGATTTCTTTAAGGACAAGAGTTGACTCATTAGGGGGAGGCACATTGTTGCAATTCACCTCTTCATTAACATACATTAAACCTAACCCGCATCTCTTAATTTCATAATGGTTCGGCACGGACATCATTACAAATGTAGCCTTGATGTGAATGACTTGACGCCGACTGAGTGAGGGTTGAACTGGTGCAAAAGTCAGAACCAAATGATCCCCTTCAGCGAAAACACTATTTTCCATGGGGAAAGCAATACCAGTTTCGAAAGAACGGCGACATGTGCCAAAGTCCAAGAAAACACGTGCCCAAAACCAATCATCATAAGCGACAAGAAACCGGCCAACGAAGACAAGAGCCAATGCAAAACCCAGGCAGTTGGTAGACCAATTTAGGGGTAGGTCTGCTTCAATTACATTCCTCGAGCTCTGATACCTGATCCAATCTGGTATTCTACTCCCAGGAATCACAACACCGAATGTAGAATCCTGCAGAAAGAAAATAATTAATGTCCATGTTGAGAGAGCGAGAAATTGCTACTTTCCCATCTTGATTCATTCAACATTTATTTTACACTATCAATCTAATTTAGTAAAACAGAACAAAGACTAAAATATGAGTTGTCTCCTCATATTTCATACAGGAATTATAAAAGTAAAAAATAAAAAATCTGGCAAAAGCTTTTTATTTTTTATTTTTTATAAAGAAAATTGGATTTAAAGAGAACTCACTAGGGATTCGAGTTCCCGCGGTCTCAGCGGAGTATGCACCTTCGTTGTAAGTAGCAAGTTGAGTAATTCAGTTGTTCCCAACGATGTGCAATTTTTTGCATTTAAAGAACGTATGCTTGATGGAAGCTGTGAAAGTGCCTCTAGTCTTTTACAATTTCCCAACCGAAGCGTTTCCAGGTGAGAGAGTCCACTCATGTTAGGCAAAGTGACAAAGTTGTTTCCACTTAAATTTAACCATTCAAGTGAAACTAAGAAGCCAAGGCCACTAACATTTGCTCCATCTGATATATTGCAGTAACTTAAATCTAGGTTCTTTAAAGAGCATAAGTTTGAGGAATATATATATATATATAGTAATAAAATACGTGAAACAAATAGAATTTGAACTTCTTTTTGGCCACAACCATGAGGCAGATGCTGGTCCTTTACATCCACCGAAAGATAACTTTTCAAGGTTTCTCACGGAAAAAAAGGAGGGGGGTAGTACTCTTACCACAATTCCATCTGCGTCAAGCTCCTTCAACATTTCTAAGTTCCCAAAATTCTTTGGAAATTCTTCAAATTTGGAGCAACCAGAAAGAATAAAGGTTTCAAGAGATTTCAAACTACAAGTGCTGCTTGGAAGCCTTCTAAGCATTTTGCAATTTTTTAAACTCAAGAAATTTAGCTTCTTCAAAACTCCAAGTGATGGGTGAACCTTAGGCAAATTTATACAACCTTCTAAAACTAGACGTTCAAGGTTGGTGATCCCTGAGAAATCTGGAGTTTGTATTAAGTACTTGGAGTGGCTAAGATCTATGGATTTTAACCTTTCAAGAACCTGTCATAAAAGAAAGTTAACTTAAAAATTAGCTTCCCTATATATTACATACTTTCTAAACAAAATAACATGAGTTGTAGATCATAACAATACCTTGATTCCTTTCCAAAGTTTTTTAATGTGACTATAAGGCATACTGAGCTCAACAAGATGCTTTGGGCTGAAATCCTTTGGTAATGATTTCAAAGAGTATCCATGCCAATATAAGTACCTCAAATCATTGGAACAAAATTTAAATTCATGGGCAAACCGCACTCTACAATTCACCTTGTTGTTAAAGGTATCTCTGAAGTCTCTTGAAATACTCTTAGAATTATAGACTTTGAGCAATCTAAGTTTTTTCATCCCAGCAAAAGCTTCAATGGTGAAGTCTAGTGTATCTTCTAAATGAGACAAGTTGAGGAATATGCCTTCAATTTTTTCACTTCCCTACAAACCAAGAAGCAAATTAAGTGAAAAGCATTCAAAATGCAAAAAAATAACTATAATTTTATCAATATATAACTACTTAAAATAAAATAATTCTTAATTTGTTCTACACAAAATAAATTTCGTGTTTTATTTTTCTCTTACCATATTTCTTTTCAACACATCAAAGATATCTTCATGTTCCCACAATCTACTTTGTCTTTCAGGCTCTTTTGGACATTCTTGGCGAACAATACCCTTACCCATTTCTTGTATTAAGTCATGCATCTCCAACTTGTTAGCAAAATTAATAGTTATGAGAGACTTGTTAATGAGAGTTTTTATTCCACATTTTGCAGAGAAGCCACAACCCTTTAGTATTTCCACCACATGATCTTTGTCCTCTCCTTTAAAGAAACATGCAATATCCAAAAATATATTTTTCTCTTCATCATCTGGCCTATCGTAACTTAATCTAAGTACTTCCTGAATTTCTATATTAGGAGTACTTTTTAGTTTGACCAAGTAATCTCTCCACTCGTCTTTGTTCATGCCAAATAAAAGAGAACCTAAAACTCTAAGAGCCAATGGAAGGCCTTTAGCATAAAATATTATTTCTCTTGAAAGCTCCTGTAAATCATTTTCAAGAAGTTCATATTTTAACGAATGATGTTTGAGGAACTCAAATGCTTCATCACCATTAAATTCTGCAACTTCATAATAATCAACTTTATGTTGAATTAACAAACGTTGATCCCGAGTAGTTACGATAATTCTACTCCCTTGACCAAACCAATCTTGATTTCTAGCTAAATGTTCCAATATTGTTAGATTATTCACATTATCAAGAACAACAAGGACCTTTCTTGAGTGGAGCCTTGCTTTTATAGAAGTGGATCCTTTTATTTTGAGATTTTCTTCCTCCAATAATTGAGAAAGAAGTTTCTCTGCTAAACTAGTTAAATCCTGCTCTTTGAAATCATTTGCAATTTCAAGAAAGGAGCAAGCTTCAAATTGGTTAGAAACTTGGCTATAAATAGCTCTAGCAAGGGTTGTTTTCCCTATTCCGCCCATACCACAAATTCCTACCATCCGAACATCATCTGATTGCAAACACAATAGCATTCTCAGTTTTTGAATGCGGGACTGTATTCCAACCAGGTTCTCTTCAGTATCACTTGTCGATGTATTTAACAACTTCTTCAAAAGTTTCATAACGATTTCTTTTATTAGCAGAGGCTCATTCCTGCAATATTTGAACCATAAACATGTATAATAAGTTTAACTACCCACAAAAAGTTAGTAAGAGTAAAAAAAAAAAATAGCGGAAGATGTCATGATCATATTAGTTGGTCCTATATCTAACTTCACAAAATTCCAATAAATTTTTTTTTTGAATTTTATGAACTTTATCCTCTAATCAAATAACATTAATTAATAACAGGGTATTCTTATAGCCTCTGTATTATAATAACTAACAAGTGACTTAGCAAGAGCATTCAAAGAGGCATATTTAAAAATTTAAAACAAAATTAAGAGAGAAATATTACTTGTTCCTTGAATCCCAGCCAGATAAATTTGCAACTTCAGTCAGAGCGTCCCTCCAAATTTTCACCCTCTCCCCGTTCTCCTCCAAATTCCCTTCATGTTTAGCCAAGGCTTCTCCAAATTTTCCCATGTGATTCCGCACATCTGATGGATCCACGTTGTAGAAAATTGGTAGAACCCTCTCCTCCTTGGATCTATTGCATTCTAGTATCTTGACCATGTCCTCCAAGCACCACCTAGAAGATGCATAGTTTTCCGACAAAACAATGATAGAAAACATGGAGTTTTCAATAGCTGTAATGAGTGCGGGGGATATGACTCGACCTTTCTCGAGCTTATCCTCATCAAAGAAAGTGTTGATTCCTTTGGTGCGCAACTCCTGAAGGAGATGGGCAGTGAAATTGTTGCGGGTGTCGTCTCCTCTGAAACTGAGGAAGACATCATAGCTCTTCTGAGAAGAAGAAAAAGCAGCAGCCATTGGGAAGTAGCTAGAGAGTTGAAGTCGAAATTATCCAACAAAACAAAAGGAATTCTGAAACACAACGCAAGAGGTCTTTGTATCATCAACGAGAATTGAATTGAATAATAGAGCTAAACCGGGAAGCAGAAAAGAAAAAGTAGCTGCAATTAAAGAACACAGGAGTGAGAAATCTGAACAAGCGAATAAGCAACGATAATAACTAAAAACAGTGACAGGGTTTGGTGATGAATCTGATGATGCTGATACAATCGAAGCCAAGCCTCACAGCACTGAGCAGTGAGTAGGAGGAAAGCACACGGCAATTACAAGAAAAGATGAAAACCGGCTGATATTTGGTAATGTAGAATGGTCTTGTTGGGCCACAAGGCCCACAACCACAAGGCAAGCCAGGCAAGCCGCGTGAACGTACTTGGTCGAAAAGGTTAAAAAAAAGTATACTTCAAAAGAAGCCTCGACTCCCCCACCATGCTCCTGTCCTTTTGCTTTGCTTGTTCTTAGCACTCGTCCATATGTACAATCCTCCGTTCATCCCGTCAAAATTTAATCCAATGGCCAGAGCCAAAAGTACTTGAATCCAATGGTCAGGAATAACCCCATCTTAATCCCATGGCAAGAAAAAAAATCCTGTTTTAATTCAAGGGCCAGGTTTCGTCCCTTCTAATTCAAAGGTTAGATTTCATCCCTTTTAATTAAAAAGACATATTTAATCCCTTTTTAATTAGTCCAAGGAATATAAAGAAATATAAAATCTCACTTTACTATTGCAAAAAAAAAAAGTACTCTACACTATTAACTATGAAAAAAGAGTTTAAAAAGGGATAAACAATTAGCCCAAAAAAAGTTGAAAACTTAATTGTGGTGGTTTTAGTATTGTTGATAAGTTCTCAATTACACCTAAACTTAAATATGAATAAGTTTCATTTATAAAAATTTTAGTTAAAATTGAGTTCTCAATTAGAATATTCACTTGCACTTAATTATGTTCAAGTTTCACCTACGAAGAACTTAATTGAGGTTAAGTTCTCATGTAAAACATTCACTTAAAATTAACTATAATTGAGTTATAATCTATGAAGAACTTAATGAAGGTTAAGTTCTCAATCAAAATATTAACTTCAATTTAAACTACTATTGGTTTAGTTTCATTTGTATAAATAATAATTCAATTCCTATTAAGTGCATTTTAAACATAGATAATTGCAATAAAACTTATGAATAAACATGTTATATTTTTCATTCCAAGTAATAAGTTCATCCAAGTATTTAATAGTTTGTGATTCTATAAGATTAAGTCTATCATATTACTATAAATTTATATAATTGTTCATTCAATATATTCACAATAATAATCAACGTTGGACCTGCATTATTGGATTGAATTAACCATGGACCTAACCCCTGAAGTGTATATATATATATATATATATATTAAACTAATTGATATGTGTATTATAATTTGTTTTATTATTTTTAAATATTTCATCCAAAATTTCTATATTTTAAAAAGTTGATAAGGTGATTTTCTCAAAAACATTTTTAGAAAAACCACTTTTACTAAAAGCATTTTAAATAAAAACACTTATCAAATGCACTTTAAAAGTTTGTTTGACAATACTTTTAGGGAATATTTATAGTATAAAAATGTTTTCAAAATAAAGAATAATGTGTTCGAAAAAAATTAGAAAGTATTTTTAAATAATTAAAAAATCATTTACAATATTTCTAGAAAAAAACATTTGACAGGTGATTACTATAAAAATACTTTCATTAAAAGTATTCTAAATAAAAATAATATTAAACGCACCCTAGATAAATTTTTGATTCTTTGAGAAAATATATTTATATATATTGGAACAAACATACAATTATGTTGCATATCAACACATGCTGTATCTTAGAAAAAATGGTATTCTTATGCAATGGTGGGGAAGAAATGAATAGGTAGTTTGTATTTTCCTAAAAGATGCATGTGAGATTAGTTAAAAAATGCCTCCACGAAGTTTGCCCTACTTTTGATGCCGGCTTGCTCACCTACCAAGCAACCTCCTCTCCTCTTGTTTTAAAATCTTCAAGCATTTGTTAGAAGATTCTTAAAATTATCTTTTTTTTAATAATATCAAATGAGGCACAGGAATGGAACCCACCAAAAGCCTTGTGCATGGCCGACGTGTTTGATATTTTAGAATTTCTTTTTAATAGACAAGCATTTTTTCGCACATCAAGTTTTGAAACTCACTTTTTCCTTTTTTATTTGGTTTTGAAAATGAGATCAAATATATGAATATTTTAATTAAGGTTTATAAATGAAATGAAAATTTAACCTCATTTAAGTTCTTTTTAAATGAAACTTAATCACATTACAACTCAAGTTTTCTACAAATGAGAAGGAAACTTAACACTAGTTAACTTTTTTCTAATAAAACTTAATTATAGTATAGTTCAAAATATCATTACGATTGAAAGCTTAACTTTATTTAGGTTTTTATTATTTTTTATTTTTTAAATTGAACTTAACTCCCATGCAATTAAGGTCAACACCCTAGGAAATTAATAATAAAAAAGTGAAATAAAAATATAAATATATTATAAAAAATGACGAAATGAATATAATAATAAAATAAAAAGAGAAAGTGATTTTTTTTTAGTCAATACAGTTTGGATGAACACCAATAAATGGTGGATAGAGCATTATGAGATGATAATTAACCAAAGTGTCTTGCAAAAAATAAAGTAAATTAAAAATATAATGGACGATCATGAAATGAGAAAGAAGAAAAGTTTGAAGTCACGGTATTTAAAGATTTAGCCATGTAGTGAGAGAGAGTATGTTGGAATCAATGTTAGAGTGAGAAAGTAAAAAAAATGTTTGCAAGATAAATGAGTAGAAAAAAAAAAGAGCAAAATAAAGGGAATACGGTGCTTTTGGAGGAAAACAGTTTAAAATGGTAAAATAATCCAAAATATATCATCTTTAAGCAAAATTAAGGAAGAAGGTCATTCTTACCATTTGATTATTATTTTAGCCTATCAAACTAGATAACCCAAAAATAAAATTCTAGAAAAACCAATCAATCGATCAATTTCATCAACCGTTCTTTTAATTTCAACATTAAATGAGAAGGTGTTTGGTTGGCTATCCAACCACTCTAGCTTTAAAAATATAGTCGGCAAGTCTACCAATAAATTCTTAATGGCCCAGCCACCTCACTATAAATAAATTATACAAAATATTTATGAAATAAATAATAAACTTTAATTTATACAAAATGTTTATACAAAGTACTCTCAGCTTATTACAATTAATGTTTTAATACCCCTCATTTAAAAATAAATTATTTTTTAGTATGTTCAGATAAAATAAGTGGGTCAACAATGACCCTTCTTCTTCAATGATCTTACATGCATTTAATTTACTTGTTGCAAAAGCCACTTGCTCATTTAATACACTACAAGTATTGCTGAGAGACATGATGTCTTCAATCACATGTGAAACTACTACATGTATTATCATTTTTCACTGTTTTTAGTTATTATTATACTATTCCCAATTCTCATCTTTAGATTTATTTATTATTTTTCTTTTCCAAATAATCAAATTTAGTTTTCAGTTTGATTACTCTTTTGCGACCTTGTCATTTAGTCCATTGGACCTTCATTGGTAAGTTTGAAAAGATTTGAGTAAAAACAAGTTAGTTTTTTTATAAGATAGGGTTGGATTCGAAGTTTTAATTGAGTTAAAATATGTTAATTAATTAAAAAAGAATTTTAAATTGAGAATTAAAAAAAAAATCATCTTTTCAAATAATAAAAATAATTTGAAAAGAAATTTTAAATTGAGGATTTAAAATCAAGATTCTTTTTTTTTTAAAATTCAAATCTTTTAAGGAATTTGGAAAAGAGATTTAAAAAAGAAGTTAAATTAAAAATTTTAAAAAGAATTTTTTTTCCAAATATTTTTAAATTTAAAATATGAAATCCATCTAAATCTTTTTAAAACTATTAAGTTTCTAAATTATTTTTTAATAAAATATGATTTATAACTGATTCCAAGTTTACTAGATTTTCCCTTATAATATATATCTTACCTAAATGTGTTTTGAGATGAATGTCGTAAGAGAGTTGACCCTAACTTGCCCCATAATTCCCAAACTCTCATAATTTATTAATTGAATTTTGAGTTGTTAGAAGGACCTACTTTACCATAGAAGTTGAAATGAATCCATTTGGATTTGAGGTGTTGAATCGTGGATGTTGATTAAGGTATAGATATTAGAGAGTAAGTGGTAAAACCATTAGGTAAATTTATATATTTTGACTTCATATGGGTGGATTATTATATTAGAGGTCTTTAACCCCGTGATTATTTATCTCCATAATTAGTGTACGGGTTTTCCTCACAAAATCCCTTTTATCTCTTGTGTGTGATTCATTTTTTCATTGATTTCTTTCATATACTAGGGTTCAATTGAGTTAAACAAGTTTAAATCCCTTTCACAGATTTAATTGGGTTCAAAATGTCAATTCTTATATTATAATATTTGAAAAACACTCATTCACCTCCTTTGGTTGTTAGTCCTTTGGCTTTTAACTTTTTAAGTGATTATAATTATATTCCTTGTAGAATAAGGAAGATTAGTGAGAATATCTTTATAAATATTCTATGTGAAAAAATTTATGAGAAATATGAAATAGAAATGTGGAAAAGCGAGAGAGACACTTGATAAAATAAGAAGGCTTAGTACACCGTAGATGTAAGAATGAGTAAGAACCACCTAATAGAGATATAAAAGTGAAAATGAAAATACAAAGAAATTCGATAATTATATCTGTTTTTTGTCCTTCATTTCTTTTTCTATCATATAATGAAATGTTTTATTTCATTCATGGAGATAGACATAATTGACTATATGCTAGCACAACAAGTAGTATCAAAGTTTTAAAAAGAATTTAAACGAAAATATCCAAGTAAACTTTATGGGTTTAATATGAATAAAATTAAATATATATTATTATTTTGTATTTCTTTTTATTTTGTAGTGAAAGTTTGAATGACTGTCACTTTACCTTTTTTATGCCATTTTGGTCTTAACCCACCACTTACTTGGAAAGACCCATCTTCATACGTAATGTACCAATATGTTTGAGAATAATTTCAAAGTTTATTTTCAGCTAATAAAATCAATTTTTATAAAAATATAGCCAAGATGATGTTTCATATATTTAAATATTAAGTACTTAATTGTTGAATTTTAAGTGTTAAAACAATGAGTGTTAAAAATGTTATCTAAAATTTAAATATTGAAAAAAAAAAAGGGAAAAAAGACAGTGCTGCAAGTTGAATGTCATCTAGCTTGGGTTGAATAGTGAACGCCCTCTCCTCGTCGAAGAAAAACTGCAAAACAAAGCATGTCGGTGGAAGAAGTCTTTTACGGCATATGCCTTGTTTGTCCATAGGTGGATTGGAAAATAATTGTGACCAAACGTGTATGCTGCCTCAAAATAAAATCAAAAATAAAAAAGAAAAGAAAAGAAGAATTGAATGGTCAAATAGGAAATAGGCCATACCTTTCCCTGTTCACTTGTCTCATTTCACTTGTCTCTTTTCCCTATGATATGACATGCGAAGCCAACAATGTCAACAAACCCTTTTTTTTTTTTTGCTGCTTTGCCTTATCTTTTCTCTTCTGTCGTTTAACGCGCTTGCCTCCTCACCACTTCTTTTAGCAGAGGGAGGATTTTCTTGCTTGTATCATAGGCGACTTCTTTGCCTTCAATTATTTCAAGTTTTGTGAGGAGACTTGGCTTCAATTACGTTCACTTGCCACAGTGTTTAGTTGTTATCATTGATCATTCTCTTTCCAGATTTCTCAGGTGTATTCTTCAATTATAGCTATTTTCAGATTTGCAGTTCTCTTCGATAATACAAAGAGCTAAAATTTTGTCTCAGAATTTCTTTGGTTTTGTTCATGAAGTTTTTGGATTATATAAATCAATTGTGAAACTTTCTCTTTCCTACAGGATAATTCAGACTTGACAACTCATATCTCAAGCTTCATCTCTCTACTGCTCGGTAATGGCTTCTGCGGCTGCTGCTTCTTCTTCTTCTTCTCAAAGGCGCTATGATGTGTTCCTCAGCTTCAGAGCAGAAGACACCCGCAATAACTTCACTGCCCATCTCTATCACACCTTGTGCCAGAAAGGAATCAACACTTTCATCGATGATGACAAGCTTGAGAGAGGCCAAGTCATATCTCCTGCCCTTGTTGCAGCTATCGAAAACTCCATGTATTCGATAGTTGTTTTGTCGAAAAATTATGCATCCTCTAGATGGTGTTTACAGGAATTGGTGAAGATAGTAGAGTGCATGAAAAGCAAGAGACAGATGGTTTTCCCAATTTTCTACGATGTGGATCCCTCGGATGTGAGAAGACACAGGGGTACATTTGGGGAAGCATTGGCTAAACATGAAGAGAACTCCGAGAACATGGAGAGGGTGGAGAGTTGGAAGGATGCTCTCACTCAAGTTGCAAATTTATCTGGTTGGGATTCAAGAAATAAGTAATTTTCTTTTCACTCTTATTTTTATTTTGTGATTTTTAACATTGCCAAATGAAATGCTCTTGCTAATTCATCTATTACTTCTTACAACATACTGGGTATAAGGATACTATATATGTTAAATGATTGAAGGACCGGATACAAAGAATTCAGAACTTTTTTTGTACATAAGGGTAGATTTAATATTGACTATGTCTTCACACATCTTCTCATATTTCCTTTATTTTTATTATCATTTTATGGATAGCTAGACTTATTATGTGTTTATGCTTCAAATATGGCAGGAATGAGGTTCTACTAATCAAGGAAATCGTTACAGATATTTTGAATAAGTTGTTAACTACATCCATTAGTGATACCGAAAATCTGGTTGGAATAGATGCTCGCATGAAAGAAATAGAAATGCAATTATGCTTGGGGTCTGATGATTTTCTGATGGTAGGAATTTGGGGCATGGGCGGAATAGGGAAAACAACCCTTGCTAGAGCTATTTACGAAAAAATCAGAGGTCAATTTGAAGCGTGCTGTTTTTTTGAAAATGTTGAGGAGGATTTGGCAACTGAGGGTTTAATAAGATTACAACAAAAGTTTCTTGCTCAACTATTGGAGGAACCAAATCTAAATATGAAGGCATTCACATCTATAAAGGAAAGGCTCCGCTCGAAACAAGTCCTTGTTGTTCTTGATAATGTGAATGATCCAAAAATATTGAAATGCTTGGTTGGAAACCGGGATTGGTTTGGTCAAGGAAGTAGAATTATTATAACCACTAGGGATGAACGTATATTAATTTCACATGGAGTACTCAATTATTATAAGGCTCGGAGATTTAATTATGATGAAGCTATAAGGTTCCTTTCACATTATTTGTTAAAACGTGAAATTCTTAGAGATGATTTCATTGAACTTTCAAGAGAAGTAATAGGTTATGCTCAAGGCCTCCCATTGGCTCTAGAAGTTTTAGGTTCTTTTTTATTTAGCATGACAAAAGAAGAATGGAGAAATCAATTAGACAAACTGAAAAGTACCCCTAATATGAAAATTCAAGAAGTACTTAAAGTAAGTTATAATGGGCTAGATGATAAGGAGAAGAATATATTTCTAGACATTGCATGTTTCTTTAAAGGAGAGGATAAAGATTATGTAATGGAAATACTAGATAGTTGCAGCTTCTTCTCACTTAGTGGAATACGAGCTCTCATTGAGAAGTCACTCATAACTATTTCTTGGAATAATAAGTTAATGATGCATGACTTGATACAAGAAATGGGAAGGGAAATTGTTCGTCAACCATCCCTTGAAGAGCCTAGTAAACGCAGCAGATTATGGTTTCATGAAGATATCTATGATGTATTGCAAAAAAAAATGGTAAGTGCAAAAAAAATATATGAAATTTATTTCATGTAGCACAAATTAAGATAAGAAATCAAGAATTATTTTCCTTTCAATATTTATATGTTGACAAACTTTAGTGAGCTTTTATGCACTATGCATGCTTTTTACTTACTCAATTTCTTGGCTTGTAGGCAACTGAAAAAATTGAAGGCATATTCCTCAACTTGTCTCATTTAGAAGAGATGCTAGACTTTACCACTCAAGCCCTTGCAAGGATGAATAGACTTAGATTGCTCAAAGTCTATAAATCTAAAAATATTTCAAGAAACTTCAAAGATATCTCCAATATGGAGAATTGCAAAGTGAACTTTTCCAAGGACTTTAAATTTTGTTACCATGAATTGAGGTGCCTATATTTTTATGGATACTCTTTGAAATCATTGCCCATTGACTTCAATCCAAAGAATCTTGTTGAACTCAGCATGCCTTATAGTCACATTAAACAACTTTGGAAAGGATTGAAGGTAAATTTATGATCTACCCATGTTATTATCTTTAGAGAGTATGTAATGTTTACGAAAGCTACTTTTAAAGTCAAGTTTCTTTCATGGCAGGTTCTTGAAAAGTTAAAATTCATGGATCTCAGTCACTCCAAGTACTTAATAGAAACTCCAAATTTTCAAGGAGTCACCAACCTTAAGCGGTTAGTTTTGGAAGACTGTGTGTCTTTACGTAAGGTTCATTCATCACTTGGAGATCTGAAGAATCTTAGTTTCTTGAATTTGAAAAATTGCAAAATGCTAAAGAGTCTTCCAAGCAGCACTTGTGATTTGAAATCTCTTGAAACATTTATTCTTTCTGGTTGCTCCAAATTTGAAGGATTTCCTGAGAACTTTGGAAGCTTAGAAATGTTGAAGGAACTTTATGCAGATGAAATTGCTATAAGAGTACTTCCCTCCTCTTTTTCTTTCTTAAGAAACCTTAAAATATTATCGTTTAAGGGATGTAAAGGACCATCATCTACCTTATGGTTGTTGCCAAGAAGAAGTTCAAATTCCATTGGTTCCATATTGCAACCTTTGTCAGGTTTATGCTCTTTAACAACGCTAAACCTAAGTAACTGCAATTTATCGGATGAACCAAACCTTAGCAGTCTTGGCTTCTTATCATCGTTGGAAGACTTACATTTATGTGGGAACGACTTTGTTACTTTGCCTTCAACCATCAGTCGACTTTCTAACCTAAAACGGCTGGAGTTGGAAAACTGTAGAAGACTGCAAGCACTTCCAGAACTCCCATCAAGCATATATCATATTTATGCAGAAAATTGCACATCATTGAAAGACGGCTCACATCAAGTACTTAAGTCACTACTTCCAACTGGCAAGCACCAAAAGCGCAAGTTCATGGTGAGTTTTCTCTATATCCTATAAATCATTGCTTTAATTATTAAAAAAAGGTCTTGCAATAAAGTTCATATTATATATTATTACAAAAAATGGTTCTGTAATAAGTCGTGTGTTTTATTTTTATAATTGCTGAGATCTTGTTGAAGTATGAAAGATATGGAGACAGTTTGTTATGTTTCCTTTTATTTTTTTTCCTTAGAAAAAGAAATTAAAATTACAATTGACAAAAGGAAAGTGTATTCAAATAATATTAGTAATAAATGATGAATGAAGGAAAGCAACAATTTCTATCTTTCGACACCCTAATCATTTTCATTCTACAGGGTTACTTCGTGGCATCAATAGCATCAATGGCATTTATTCCTGGAAGTAGAATACCTGATTGGGTAACATATCAAAGCTCAGGGAGTGAAGTTAAAGTAGAGCTACCTCCAAATTGGTTTAATTCCAACCTTCTGGGTTTTGCTTTGAGTGTTGTCATTTTTCCCCAAGTCTGCTACTCGACCATTGTTTCAATGAAGGTCTCATTTGACAATTCTTCCTCCTTTGAAATCGGTCCTCGTATGCTTCAGTTTAATGGAAGGTTGGAGTCAGATCACGTGTGCCTTTTTTATTTACGACTTCACCAGTTGATGAGCAATTGCTGTCAAGTGACTCGCTTCAAGATATCATTTAAAACATTCCCCATGGAGGGTCAGATTGAAATTAAGAGGTGTGGGGTTGGTCTAGTGTACAGTAATGAAGACAGGATTCGCGACAGTCCCCCAATGATCCAATTCAACTCTATATCCTCTCCTCCTCCTCCTCCTCCTCCCCCTCCCCCTCCTCCTAATAAGTCAACTGTTGTCCTTGAAGAAATCCATGAGGGGGAACCCAGTGGAAATGGGTGCTCTAATGTTGATGGCTCAGAAGAAGAGAATTCTGAATACCATACTGCTGATGAGGAGGAACCCAGTACTGCAACTGCCTGCTCTGAGGATCACTCTGAATCAGATATGCGGCCACAGAAACGCTTGAAATGCAGGAATTAATGAGGACATCCCTTGATCAGAAGTAACAGACCAGACAAAAGCTTAATATGCACCCAAATCTTCCCATAATATCTCTTGGTGGGTTGTGTGTTTCTTTTCTGCTTTTCTTCCTTATCCGATTTTGAGTAGATGTCTTAATTAGGACAAGTTAGAACTGTTTAAAGCAAGAGTTAAAATATCCCATAACACTGTTCTAAATTAGATTTGCTTAGAATTACTCTCCCATCAATTCCTGAAACAATTTGATGAACAAGTGATATTGTTTCTCACACATCTTCAATTTCATGTGTTAAGATACAAATGATTGCACATCACTAGAATCATTACTGAGTCTATTTTTATTTATGCATTCTCATTTACTAATTGTGGCAACTAATCACAGAGTCCCCATGTCTGTCTCTAGGTTGATCGTCTTCAGTGGATATACCAATGCCTCCATATTGCTTTTGCAGTGGGCAATGCAATGCAATTAACTGGGATGATGGATTGATGAGGGGATTATTCTAGTGAAGGAGCAGGAGCAGAAGCAGAGCTAGAAGGATAGTAGAGAAAAGGTCTTGTAACAGAACCCAATCTTCCAGAATCTAATTGTTGTTGCATTGTTTTTCTTCATTCTACGTAACTATAGTATTCACAGTACTCTAATTTGTTAGATTCTTCACTCAATACATTTATCACTGGTTTCACTACTATGTGAAGTATTAGTTACTATGCAGCAAAGTCACTGCATGCTTCAAAACCTCAGCAGAACCCAGAGCCTTTGCATTCCTTTTATTATCTCTACCTTACATCATACTTCAAAAGTCTGCATTTGATCTCACACACTCTTGCTTGTCCGCACTTCTATTTGGTTATAATTTAAATATGGTATTTCTTGTCCGATTTTCTCTCCATTGTAGAACTGTAGATTTTAGGCAGGTCATAAGTAAATTTGAGTCATTCCTTTGTTTTTTGAGTTGATTTCTATGCCTCACCATGTAATTTATTTCTCATTTTTTTGTCACATGCTATTGGTATGCTTAAGAATGATAAGTCAAAATTGGAATTAAAAGGAAAAAAAAAATTGTGGTGATGACTTTGACAAAAAGTTAAAATTGGAGCATGTTAATGATTGAAAGGGAAATTTGTTATTAGTATTAGACAATGCTTGTAATATTATTTGTTAGTAAAATAACTAACTTGGTGTTTTAATAGATTTTCTGTTTTTTATTTTAAAAAAGAAAAAGGCAGAAAATTTTGAAAGCAATTTTAAAATTTCTATATCTTATTCTAGAAGTCTTATATTTATATAGGAGGGATATTGCAATTCTTTTTCTAAAAGAATAATAATAATAATAGTAGTAATAATTTCTATATAAAATATAGAAACTTTTATATTGAAAGATAATAGTTGTCAAAAATTATTTAAAAGAATGTGAATATGAATTACTTCCAATAATAGGGAAGTCTATTTTTATAAGAGGTAAGTTACTAATATTTTATTTTTTAAAAATAAAAAATAAGAAAATAACTCAAACCATACTTAAAAATTTAAAATATACTAACTAACAACATTAATAGAAACACATGCAATATGGACTTCTTTCGTATAACTACAATGGTCGGTTGGCCCTTTCTCCAACTACCTCTAACCCCTCTTCCTTTTGCACAACCTCAACTTACTTGACCTTGACTAAATGGGAAGCACTTTGTCAAGTTTATTTTTTATCCACATATAGAAGGATCCTTTATCATGTGTAATTATATCCTTTTTTTTATATGATTTCAAAACAAAGTTTAAAAAAATATAATAAAATAAATTATGTAGAATAAATGAGATGAAACAAATATGACAAATTCTCAAATTTGTCCTATTTAACATTTTTTTTTCTAGGAATGGGATGATATGTTTGAATAATTAAACAGGGTAGAGATATAGTTGACTCATCTTAGACCCACCCAATTACACCTCTATCAAGGAGTAACATAATAATAGTAATAATAATAATAATAATCATAGATAATGAAAATATTTTGGTGAAATTAATAATAATAAAAATACTAATAGGATAATAATATTAATAACAATATTATAAAATTAATAATATTCATACTATTAGTATAGATGATAATAGTAATAATTTTGGTATTTTTTTTGTATAATCAATGAGTCAAATGTCATCCACTTTAATTATATAAAAAGTTAAAAGTGGATTTTGACCTTATATAGAAAGTTGAAGGCTTTTTTTAATTAATTCTCTTTTTTCTTAAGACTTTGGCATGAAAAATAAAAAGTATGAATGATTGAAGGGGCCTTTTATCTTTATAACTTCATCCTTTTTTTTTTTTTCCCTTTCAATGTAAGTCCACCCACCGTGTACTTTTTTCCTCTCCATTTTGCATGATTCTCCCAAAATGATATAGGCCACTCTCCACCATCCACCCTCCTTCATGGATTCCACAGCCCCAAAACATCATTTTTTGTTTATGAACACACCATTCATGAACAAATGATTAATCCTAAATCCATCATATGGGTTTGGGAAAAGTAGACCCACAAGCCAATAGGCCAACAAAGCATTTCTTTTTTACTTTTACGTGTAATGCATGGAGGCTTCATGTTTTCTTCTATTACTCAACATGCTTTCCTCCTCCTGCTTCAATTACATTTGCAGCATCACATTGTGGTTTAGTTATTACTATTGTTCATTTTCTTGTTCATATCTCACAACTGTATTCTCAAATTTAGCTTTATCATTCAATTGTGGTGGATGTAAATGAGTTTTTGGAATTATATAAATGAATTGGGGAACTTAGTCTTTCTTGTAGGATAATTGTCTACTGGTTCATATCTCTCTACTGCCCGGTTTGAAGAAGAGAAAAAGCCAAAAAAAATTAATTTTATTCAAAGAACTTAAGATTCAAATAGATTTTCAAATATCAAAGTCTATAAAATATTATTTTTTGTATAAAATTGGCAAGTTCAATTAGTCTCATATGACATTGCAAGACAATAATGTGGGGAAAAGCAAACCCACAAAGCCGACCAATAGGTCAACAAAGCACTTCTTTTCTACTTGACTTGTAACACATCACACATGACTTCATCATTTTCTTCTATCGTTCAATGCGCTTTCCTCCTCGCTACAAGCAGATTCAGGATTTTCTTAGTTGCCTAAAATATTTGAAGTTTTGTTGTGAGACATCTGCAGCATCTGATTGTGCTTAATTATTATTATTGCTCATTTTCTTATTCGGATCTCACAACTATATTCTCAAATTTGCAATTAATTAAGCAAATTTAGCTTCATTATTCAATTGTGGTGGTTCATATATACCTTTGTTTTTGGGATTATATAAATGAATTTTTGAATTTTTCCTTTCCTATAGGATAATTTAGAATTCAAACTTTCCAATAACCAAATATAGACTAATGAGGTTTTAGATGACTTTTTTTTATATGATATTTATTGAGATATGGAGTCTTAAGGGGTTAGGTTAATCCAATGTTTAATATATATATATATTAATAAAAATATTGGTGCTCAGATTTTATGTAAATATCAATGAAAGTATTAATATTGATAAAATTTTTATAACAATGAAAAAAAGGGAAAATGATATAAAATAATCCCTTAAAAATTTTATATGAAACATTGAAAAATACATATATTAAATTAGTATTTTTTTTTTTAAATATATGTATAGTAAAATTGTTGCGATTGATTGGTAATCTAATGTGCAATATACTATTAATGTTCTATATATATATATATATATATATATATATATATATATATATATATATATATATATATATATACAAAATCTTGTAAAATATATGGTCATTGTGCACAAGGGATGAAGTCTAGTTGTTGGATAAATCATGGATGAAGTTTGGCCGTTGAATGTTCAGAAGATGAAATCTAGCCATTGGATTAAAAAGGGATGATGTCATTGTCACATGGAAAGTAAAAGCAAGGCAACTAAGTGGAGGCAATGGTTTTATTTCGACCTTCAACGTGCTTTCCTCCTCTTAACCGCATGTTGATGGGGCCTTTTCTTTAGTTGTTGCAGAAGCAACTTATTCCCCTCGTATGCTGCAAGTTTTGTAGTCATCATCGCCAAACACTTGTCACCGTTTTTAGTTATTTGTATCGGTCATTCTCTTGTGTTCAGATTTCTCATAGTAGCATTCTTCAATTATAGCTCTTTTTCCATTTCTGCTTTGAAATTAAGAACATTTAGCTTTATCATTCACTTATTGTTAGTTGTACAAAGCTATAGCTAACATTTTGCTTCAGAATTTCTTTTGTTTTGTTCATGGAGTTTTTGGAATTATATAAATCAATTATGAGCCTACATATTAATATTAATTGTATATGTGTGCTATCTGTTATTAGCATATTAAAAATATCAATTAAATTAATTAATTTATTAGACTTATAAGGCATCTTTAAATGGAATGTATTGCTATTCTCCTCGCATCCCATCATTGAGTGAAATTTAAGTAATTCCATTATTACACTCCAATAGATATAGGTATGCTTTCTTATTAATTTTTTTGATGATTCATTCTTCTTGATTATTTAGATTTTCTGAATTCTTTATTCAATTACGACATAAATGAAATATTATTGAGTAGTCTACTTCCCTTCGAATGATGAATCCCCTTAAACTTAAATTAAAAATTAAAGGAGTACCTTAGAATTCATAAGGGATTTACTTGTCTATGTATCGTTTCATTCGATCTTTTTAGGTCCTGACTTCGCCTCGACGGTTATGCCACGATGCCCTTAAAGCCTATATGCGATGGATAGACTCCTATAACCATGACATATTTGTTTACTTGAACATATTTAGCATGAGATTCTTGGACAGTGAATAAAGGTTTTATCATTTATCAATTTTCTAATAATTAGTGTGCAATAAAGTTCTTGGGTGTGTCTTCTCCAAAGCTGAGGAAAACATCATGCTTGCGCTGAGAAGAAGAAAAAATTGCAGCACACATTATGGAGAAGTAGAGAGATGAAGAGATTTGAGTTACCACTCCAAATTACCTGTAGAGAAAAGTGCTTCTATTGATTAATATAATTCTGAAAAGGAGAACAAGAAGCAAAAGATTGAACCTGCGGATCTAAGAATTACAGATGTTGGTGAGAAATCCAAGCCATGCCTCACTTCCACTAAATGAGATATTTGAGTGGACTTGCTAAAGACTTGTACTACAACATAAAGTAAATAAAGGGGTCCATTTCTTCTGCAAATTAGTCCTGGAAGCGTGTTAGAGGATAAATGAAAGAAAATGTGATAGAAGAAGCAAGACAAGACACTGTAAAGATAGTCATGTGATGTGTGAAAAGGAGAAAAATAATAAAGAACATACACTCAATCAAATGCACAGTGAAAAAACTCACTTCATTTGCTCTACTACTGATGAGGAGAGCACACTGCAACGGGCCGCTCCAATAATGAGATGCGGCCAAAGTAATGCTCGGAATGCAGGCATTATTAGGACAACCCTTGATGAGGAGGAACCTAGAGAAATGCTTGATATGCACCCAAATCTTCTCATAACGTCTCTTGGTGGGTTGTGTCTCTTTTCTTTCTTAAATCTGATTTTGAGTTGTTTAGCTTGTGTAGATGTCTTAATTTAGATGAGTTACAACTTTTTACACAAGGAATTGAAATATCCCATGACACAGTTGGATATTAGATTTCCTTAGGATTACTTCAATTTCATGCTTAACCATCTTACAATACTACATTTACTCACTTCCATCAACTGTCGAACCAAAATATACAATTGAGTCATTTTCAAGCCCATTTATATTTATGCAGTCCAATCATAACTAATACACATTTGAGTGTGGTTTGGATTCGTTTTCCTTGTTTTTTATTTTTTAAAAACACAAAGTAGCAGTAACTCAACTCTTATAGAAAATACATGAATAAATCATCTTCATATATTCTTAAAACCTACCATGAAACTAAGATAGAAGATTTTGTTTTTTAAAATTAAAAATAATTATAGCACTATGAGAAAATGAGGAGATAGTCACACAACTTTAGTGAGGGTTACCGAAACTCATGACCAAAAGGTGTGTACAGTTGTGTTTAGAGGGGTTAATAGGGGTTAGCAAAAATCATGACTCAGGGGTGTCTATAGTTGTGTTTAAGAGAGGTCTGCCTCTACTAGTCACAATCGTACCAAATTCAAGTGGGTAAATTTACTGGGGTACGGGGCTGTAGTAGTGCTATTATGTCCACAACAATAGAATGGTTATGGACATGGTATTTCATGGGCAGTGGAAATAGGCCCAATATGCCAATAGTGGGCCAAGCGGTAGAGATTGGGTCTGCATATAAACCCAATTCTTTATGGCCCTCTCTCTTTCATACCCATTTTTTTTTGTGTAAATATTTTTTTTTTATATAGTTAAACGCACAAAGATATATTAGAAAAAGGGTGCTTGAAAGGCAATCCAGAGCATACAGGGAATATACCAGCGTCACCTAAAAAAACAACAAAAAACAAGCACTCACCGGCCCTCAACAAGAACTTAACTAGTCCACAAAGTTAAGGGGCCTACAACTATAGAAGATTGAGCCCAAGAAAAGAGATTACAAACAAAGGAATTTTTCAATCTTTGAATCGATAAGACCTCATTATCAAAGACTATCCTATTTCTTTCCTTCCAAACCGTCCAAAATTAACAAAGAGGGACTGCCCGCCCAACCTTTCTATGTTTCTTGTCCTTAAAAGAAACATACCAACTTAAGAGAATGTCTTTAACCGTAAACGGAAGAACCTAATTAATACCAAATAAAGAAAACACAAGATCCCACAAAATCTTCGCCTTAGAGCAATGAACAAGGATGTGATTTATCGTTTCCTCTTTAGCACAACACAAGGAACATCTATTGGCTAAAATCCAGCCCCTCCTCTTAAGTTGATCTTAAGTAAGAACCTTCCCCCAAGAGGCTTCCCAAGCAAAAAAACTCACCTTTGTAGGAACATACGGACTCCAAATAATACTGCATGAAAACGAGACTGCACAGCTATGAACAAGAGACTTATAAAGTAACTTTACAGTGAAAATCTCATTTTTCGTCTCTTTCCACACCATCCTATCCTCCACATCAACATCCAACCTCTTTCCTTGAATGGACGAAAGGAATCTCTCCACCTCCCAATCATTGAAAGGTCTAATTAAGTGGGGAGTCCACCCTCCCTCTTCCCCTATTGGGTCCTAATAGTCTGCTACCCACGCTTCTTTAGAAACCATTAAATCAAACAAGGAGGGAAAGGCCTCACAAAGGGAAATGTTCCCACACCAAATATCTTTCCAAAACCTCACCCTTTTACCATCCCCCACCAAGAATGAGACATTGTTGAGTAATAACAAACCTTCCTTACTGATTTCATTCCAAAACCCTACCCCATGGCCCTCTCTAACCCCGTGAGTGCTCCACCCTCCTTTTTCAACCCCATACTTCGTACTAATAATAAGCTTCCAATAGGAATCTCTTTCAACTGCAAAACGCCAACTCCATTTGCACAAGAGGGCTCTATTGAAAGTGGAAAGATTTCTAATCCCTAATCCACCCATCTTTTTGTGAGTACAAACAACAGCCCACTTTACAAGATGGGGCCTCTTTTCCAACGTTCCCCCTTTCCAAAGAAAATCCCTTTGAATTTTCTCAAGTTTTAATTTAACCACTCTTGGCATGCGCAATAATGACATAAGGTAGGTTGGCATGCTCGCCAAAGTGCTCCGGATGAGAGTGATTCTTCCACTCTTAGAAATGAACTGCCTCTTCCATAAGGCAAGTTTCTTCCGCATCCGCTCTTCCACTCCGTTCCAAACCATCACCGACTTATGCGAAGCACCCAAAGGGAGCCCCAAATAAGTGGAAGGGAGAGATCCCACTTTACAGCCAAGCTCAGCAGCCAATAACTCAACATTCTCCACTCTACCCATCGGAAAAATCTCACTTTTGTTCAAATTAATACGCAGACTAGAAATGGCTTCAAACCACATTAATAGCCAACTTAAAAACTTTGAACTAATTTCAGCAGCCCTAGATTACAAACTCCATAGATTTTGTATCCAATTTAGGGCAAAACCGCAGTTGAAATCTCTCCCTCTTATCCAAACCCCTTCTATTGAAGGTAATTGCACATCTCTAGTTAAATCTTTGGTAGTTTGGTTCAAACATTTGCCTAGTTAGTGAATGAGAGCAATTTGGAGGTTTTGGTTTAGTTTAATTTTTTAAGTTCATTCTGGTTTGTTTTTTGTTTTCATTGTATGATTAGGAAAATTAAGGCTAAATTTTGCAGTTTGTTTGGTGGAGAAAAGGCTCAATATATACTCAAATATCATCAAAATTAATTTTCTATATTTTCTTGACAACCAAATAGACATGATGCTAGTAGAAATAGATAAATTCTGAATTTGAAGAAATTCATAAGAAAATTAGTAGACAAATTAAAAAAATATTTGCACAAAAACATGTCTTTTTCTTGGTGGAATCATCACAAATTTTGTTGTTGTCTTTGCCTTTTTCTTCATCTTTAATTGCATGTCTTTATTAAATTGCTAACGGCTTGAACATTGCTATTCATAAATGCATGTCTTTATTAAATTTTCTTTATTTTTCTCAGTAACTGTGCATGTTAGTAGATCAATGTTAGAGAAGATATTGAAAATCATCACTTCAGCACCTACACATCAATGCCCAATAATGCAATATTTGTGCTACTGCTGAGCCTAAAGTTCTTTTACTTTTTATTTCTCATTTCTCCAATACAAAACCTTTTGTACATGGTTGTCGGGGGACTATAAATACCGTCATGTATTCTCTTGGCCATATAAATGGAATTTGTTGTGGTTTGCCATCTCTATGTTCAGCCACATTCAAACCTAAAATTCTCTTTGTTCTGTTTTTTATTTTCTATCTTCGTATTAGAACCATTGGGCATCATCAATATAAATTAAAGCCGACTCAGCATACTTGCATTCCTTTCCATCTATGACAGTAATAGACTCAACTCCATTAGCACTCAATATTGATCTACCTTAATCCTTCATTATTAACAACAACTCTTTGTTGGGCAATATCATGAGCTTTAGATTTCCAATAAAACTAGATTGGAACAATTTTGAAAATCCGTCATAATTACGACTATGAAAGGACATGACTTAGATAGTTATCTATTTGAGATACAAACTCCCAGAAAAGTTGCTCCCACTAACGGAGAAGCCTGGTGAAACTAGATTTAACATCAGTCCAACCTACATGAAATGGGTTAGGATAGATCATAGACTACTGTGTTAGTTATAGTCTTCAATTTTACATAGCATTTTACCCAAGAGAGTGAGCCTCTCAACAACTCATGAGACATAGAAGGCGTTGGAAATGGTGTATGCATCCGAAGCTTGTTCTACAGTTTTCCAATAAAAAATTTAACTCCAAACAAGAAAAGGGTCAACGTCCATGGATGATTATCTTACCAAAAATGAAGATGTTTGCCGACAATCTTGGAACTTTTGAACTTCCATATTAGATGAGGACACCATGCTTCATGTTTTAGCTAGCGTCGAGTTAGAATATGACTCCAACACCATGCTTGCCACTTGGCAAGAAGCTCGAGCGCTACAAGAGAGTCACATAGATCAAATGAATATTGTAGCAATATTGGATCTTTCAAGTGCTTAATTATGCTAACTGTTCTCTAATAAGAAGATTGGAGGTAAGAATAACCAAAACATGAATGGAAAACGTAAAGGCCTAGGGCTAAACAAATTCGAAGGATGTGAATATGATCTCACAAGGGAGGTCCTAAAGCTCCTTTCTTTCTTCCTTGTTTATTTATTTACTATTATTATTATTGAGTGGAAAAATATGTACCACTTAATTTTAAAAAAAGGAAAACAAAATAAAAAAAAACCTAAATTGTCAAAACCTAATAGGATCTCCAATGACTTTCAAAAAGGAAAACGGTTTGCAAACTAGTAATAGATTCAAGGTTTAGGTTCCTCAATGAAAGGTTAGGAGGCACCTAGCAAACCAAACGAACATATCGATCTCTACTAGTAAATTAAGACAATTTTAGAAATTAATCAACTAATTGATAGATGTCTTAAATATAAATAACAAGTTAATTGAGCATATTTGATGCAAAAGTAAACAAATAAATAAAATATAATTGATGTGAATAGACATCTTTGAATCCAGTACTAATAATGGTAATTTGATTATCTAATGTTTCATCACTGAATCACATTAATTTAAAATGAATCTTCACATCAAGATCCGAAAGTAGAAATGATCTTAAATAACAAAAATTATTATTTTTCAATTGAAATGATTTTCTCACCAAAATTGATTTGAGGGATAATACTGAAAAATACTATCAAGCAAAAATAGTTTTCAGTTAAAATTAAATTTCAAACTTTAAAATTTTCACACAACTCAGCATATCAGTGTATGTAGGGAGAGGAAAGTAACAAAATTAAAGAAAAAAGAAAAAGACAAACTTTAATTGCCAGAGATGGAGAATCTCATGGTTTAGGAAAACAAAAATGTCCATTGAACCTTCGCTCTTAAAGAGGCTGTTATCTCATTGCATAGGAAACCAAACAGAATTTCAAAGGGAAAACAGTACCTGCAATGCCAATGAAGGAGGGGAATCTTCAGATAATTACTGGTGGTGTGAAACCGTGAGAGCTTGACATGGACGGTGGAGGTTGTAGAGCTCATGGCATGCTTCACTTGGTGATGCTCATAGAGGGCAGTGCTTGTGGATGGTCATGGTGACCAGGGTTGCTTTAAGCTCCATGGGGTTGGCAGTGCCAGAATGGTGAGAAGTTGTAGTTGTGGATGGTGGTGGAGGTTATGGAGGCTAAGGTGGTGCTGGTGATTATGGGTTTTTGAAAATGGCTGCAGAAAATATTATGGAAAGGAGAATAAGATGAAGATGAAGCAGCTAGAAGACACCCACCACAAAACCATACCCCCTTCTTCCTTTCCCCGTTCTTCTCTTCAAGACACACACATACATGATCGTTAGCTTGTGAATTGAAGAATTAATCCAAAAAACTTTTAGTTTTGCAAAATCAATAGAATAAATTTATTGGTAACTCATTTGCAATGATAGGTAGGGACAAATACCCACCTCTCAAACATTGGAAACCAAATTTATACTAAAAATGGAAATGCTCTTCTCATCGTTATTTGACTGCTTATTCCTTATTTAAGATTCTCATCCTTCAAGGAAACAAAAAAGGAAAAAAAAAAAAAAAAGAGGAGAAGACCAAAGTAGAGTGAGTTTGAAGTGACTAGTGTTCAATCAAAAGTATAAATTTACTTGCTATCTTACTTGCCTCAATCAATAAGTATTGGGGCTTTGACTCATCAGCTAAGCTGCAATGACTTGTGTCATTTTCTGCATTAAACTTGTTTAACAAAATATTTAGTGCTTCAAAAGTAAAATTATTGGTATCAAGTTGGATTGTGAATACTGAAAACAAGAATCAATTAAAATGGTTCTCAATCAAAAGAATTTCGGATTGCACGCTAATCCTTTTTGCATATGATTTTAATGAAAAAATGAAACTAACTTACCCATTAGTTGCGAGCAAAAACATACGGTCAGTCTTAATTAATGGAGCTTGTGAATAATTTCAAGCAAGAAATCTGGTGAGAGCTTGAAAGACACATACCTTCAGATCAACAGTAAAGAGTGAATTCATCGGAACAATGGCTTTATTAATCCTACCGTCGCCCTAAGAATTTGGCCTTCAGGTTGAGGTCCACTGTGGCTAGATTAGTACTCACTCCAAGTCCCCCGTGTCCTGAACCATCACAACTTCTCTTAATGTATGTTCTACCGTGGTAATCAATTGCTCCAAGTTATTGTCCAAAGCATGGACAAGACAGGCTTTGTAGAGATTTATTTTTTATTTTTTTTGTTTTTATATATCTATTGAAATATAAATTAAAAATATGGAAAATATAATAAAGAAATTTAGTCCTTCATCAGTTTGATATATGAATTAGAAAGAAAAAGGGAAGGTGAATTACCAATAAACAGAGCATTACTGAAGCAAGTGTGAGTGAATCTAAAGCTTGAGATTAGTGTTGTGATCCTCTGAATCTTTTATGGTTTCTCTTAGCATCGTCTGTAATGGGCATAAGGTTCTGTTCATGATCTTGACATACATTAGATGGACCGCACTCTCTTCCACTTTGACTTTTCCACCAAATCATTAAGGTTCCTGGGCAATTTACTGAGTTTTGAATAGCTCAAGACAATGAGAGTATTGAAAATCTTGGGAATATATAAGATGAATCCCACACTTCATCACTTTAAATGTTCTTTCACCAAAGTTGTAAAAGCCCATAAATGAAGCCATGAAGTGTGTCCATTGATCAGAGCGATACCTCTGGTCAATAGCAACCTTGGGATAACATATCACCCACACTTGATCTGATTCGCCATCATTGTCATCAACATAACATTCGCAATCAGAGTAAAATGAAAGATGATCCACATATTTTGATTGATCACCATGGATAGTCAAAGCACATTCAAAGCGGCAAGCGGATGGAAATAATTCAGTCTCAAATCCATCTCCATGATCCACACACTGTAAAGATAGTCATGTGATGTGTGAAAAGGAGAAAAATAATAAAGAACATGCACACATTCAAATGCACAGTGAAAAAAACTCACTTCATTTGCTCTACTGCTGATGAGGAGAGCACACTGCAACGGGCCGCTCCAATAATGAGATGCGGCCAAAGTAATGCTCGGAATGCAGGCATTATTAGGACAACCCTTGATGAGGAGGAACCTAGAGAAATGCTTGATATGCACCCAAATCTTCTCATAACGTCTCTTGGTGGGTTGTGTCTCTTTTCTTTCTTAATCTGATTTTGAGTTGTTTAGCTTGTGTAGATGTCTTAATTTAGATGAGTTACAACTTTTTAAACAAGGAATTAAAATATCCCATGACACAGTTGGCTATTAGATTTCCCTAGGATTACTTCAATTTCATGCTTAACCACCTTACAATACTACATTTACTCACTTCCATCAACTGTCGAACCAAAATATACAATTGAGTCATTTTCAAGCCCATTTATATTTATGCAGTCCGATCATAACTGATACACATTTGAGTGTGGTTTGGATTCGTTTTCCTTGTTTTTTATTTTTTAAAAACACAAAGTAGCAATAACTCAACTCTTATAGAAAATACATGAATAAATCATCTTCATATATTCTTAAAACCTACCATGAAACTAAGACAGAAGATTCTGTTTTTTAAAATTAAAAATAATTATAGCACTATGAGAAAATGAGGAGATAGTCACACAACTTTAGTGAGGGTTACCAAAACTCATGACCAAAAGGTGTGTACAGTTGTGTTTAGAGGGGTGTGTATAGTTGTGTTTAAGAGAGGTCTGCCTCTACTAGTCATGATCGTACCAAATTCAAGTGGGTAAATTTCTTGGGGTTCGGGGCTGCAGTTAGAGTGCTATTATGTCCACAACAATAGAATGGTTATGGACATGGTATTTCATGGGCAGTGGAAATAGGCCCAATATGCCAACAATGGGCCAAGCGGTAGAGATTGGGTCTGCATATAAACACAATTCTTTGCAGTCCTCTCTCTTTCATATCCATTTTTTTTTTTTGCAAATATATATATTTTTTTATAGGTAAACGCACAAAGATATATTAGAAAAATGGTGCTAGAAAGGCAACTCAAAGCATACAAGGAGTATACAAGCATCACCTAAAAAAAAAACAAAAAACAAGCACTCACCCGCCCTCAACAAGAACCCAACCAGTCTACAAAGTTAAACAAAGTTAAGGGGCCTACAACTATAGAAGATTTAGCCCAAGAAAAGATATTACAAACAAAGGAATTTTTCAATCTTTGAATCGACAAGACCTCATTATCAAAGACTATCCTATTTCTTTTCTTCCAAACCGTCCAAAATAAACAAAGAGGGACTACCCGCCAAACCTTTCTATGTTTCTTGTTCTTAAAAGAAACATATCAACTTAAGAGAGTGTCTCTAACCGTAAACGGAAGTACCCAATTAACACCAAATAAAGAAAACACAAGATCCCACAAAATCTTCGCCTTAGAGCAATGAACAAGGATGTGATTTATCGTTTCCTCTTCAGCACAACACAAGGAACATCTGTTGGCTAAAATCCAAACCCTCTTAAGTTGATCTTGAGTAAGAACCTTCCCCCAAGAGGCTTCCCAAGTAAAAAAACTCACATTTGTAGGAACATACGGACTCCAAATAATACTGCATGGAAACGAGACTGCACAGCTATGAACAAGAGACTTATAAAGTGACTCTATAGTGAAAATCTCATTGCAATTTATAGAAGCCCCTTGGAAGAGACTCAAGGCTTATGCACCCTATCAAAACCAACCAAGAAAAAAAAAAGTCGGGGGTGGGGGGGGGGGGGGGGGGGGGGGGGGGGGGGGAGGGAATGGGGAGTGTTAGTTAACATACTAATATCAATGGGTGAACCTTAAGTAAATGATACTACCTTCAAGGATTAGAATTTCCAAATTTGGCACACTTGAGAAGTCTGGGAATTTTATGAGATGTTGTGAATAACTGAGATTGATGACCTTTAATTTTTCAAGAACCTACGAAAAAAATTAAATAGATCAGTATAAAAATAAATTTTAAATTAATAGAAAGAAAAATTATAACTAAATAATAATAAAGATACCTTTCCTTTCCAAAGTTGTCTTATGTTGCTAAACCGCAAATTGAGTTCGACAAGATTTTTCGCATGAAAATTCAATGGCAAAGATTGTAAAGCATATCCATCCCAATGGAGATATCTTAACTCATAAAATGGAAATTCAAATTCTTCAGTAACGCGCGTTTCAGAGAGGTGCACTTGAGAAGGGTCCACAACCATCCAAGATTTTACTACAGAATTATATGTAGCATCTTGATGGATTTGAGCAATCTAAGTCTATTCATCATTTTGAAAGCTTCTGTCGTAAATTGTATATGCTCTGATCTAGACATGTCTAGGAATATTCCTTCAATTTCTTCGGTCCCCTGGAAAATATAAGTTAAGAATAAGGGAAGCACAAAATGTATAAAAGGAATTATATTGATATTCAACTTCTTCACAAAAAATAATAACATTATTGAAGCATATATATCTTCCAATAAGTTAATGCATTTGGGGCATACCAGATTCCTTGTTAGTATGCGATAAACATCGTCATGTTCCCACAATCTACTTTGTCTTCCAGGCTCTACTAGAGATTCTTGTTTCCCACCCCATTTGTTGTAACAAATCATGCATGTCTAACTTATTTTTAGAAATACTTATGAGACACTTATCATGGAGAACCCCAATTCCACTTTCTGCATAGAAATCCTCATCCAATATTCTTGAAACAAAATCTTTATATTTCCCTTTAAAAAAACATGCAATATCAAGGAATATTCCCTTTTCCATATCATCGAGTCCATCATAGCTTATTTTGAGTACATTTTGAATGTTCATATGGGGTATTGTTTTAAGTTTACATAATGCACTTTCCCATTCACTTATTGTCTTTTTAAAGAGAAAAGTACCTAGAACTTTAAGTGCTAGTGGAAGACCTTTAGCATAATCTACTACCCGGTATGAGAGATTTTTATAAATTTTGCTAGGAAGATCTTATGGGAAAGCCCACAAACTAAACAGCTCAATAGCTTCTTCATCATGTAGTTTTTGAACTTCATATGATTCTTTGACTCCATATTGGGTTAGAAAACGTTTATGTCTAGTTGTTATGATGATCCTACTTCTTGGACCAAAGCAACTATGCTCTTCTTCCAAGTTTTCTAGTTGCATCAAATCATCCATGTCATCAAAAACAACAAGAACCCTTTTAGAGCAAAGACTCCTCTTTATCATCTGAATTCCTTCATCTATATTGCTTACTTTTAGACTTCTTCCCTTTAAGGAACCATGAAGTAGTTCTTGTTGTAATTGAAGTGCATTGTCTTTGGATCTTTCTCTAACATTGTTAAGAAAACTACTACCATCAAATTGATATGAGATATCATTATAAACAGCCTTGGCGATAGTAATCTTACCAATCCCACCAATTCCATAAATCCCAACTACACGAACTTCATTCAACTCGATATTCATCAATGATTTCAACTTTTCCAAATGAAAATCCATTCCAACTGTATTCTTGCCCACATTTAAAGGCTTACAATTCAATCTTCTAATGATGTCATCAGTAATTTGCTTGACAACCAGTGTCTCATATCTGCGTTAATTACAAAGTAAATGTGATGAGTTGCAAAATATAACAAAGAGGTAAGTTTCATGATGTCTCTTGCTGTCTACCAGAACTGAATTACAGGCAATGGAATATAAAATGATAAATGGTCAACCAATTTATAAAATTTACATGTTTAGGTAGAATTTAGTATGTCAAGTACACATGGAAAAGAAAAGTGAAAAAAGACATAAATATAATTTGTGTTAGCTTTCATAGCTAGATTGGCTGGAAGTTTCACAATGAAGTTGAAAAGTGAAGGATATTACTAGCAATATTTGATTATGGAAACTATTATCAGAGCATTAGCAGATATAACTTTTAATTTCATAGTTTTGAGCTTTTGCATTTTCCCCATCCAAGTTTCCTAATCTAGTAACACTTTTGTTGATCGGAGAATTGTTAAAGACTCCCCTCTTTGCTCCCATGACTTCATTTCAATCTTTATAACACAAACATGTTGCTAGCTTATGGTTCCTTTTCAGTTTTACCTATTTCTAAATTGTATCAACTTACTAATATTTTAAGACTTCCTGCTTCTTAATTCACCAGTAAGTTATTAAGTTTCACATGTTCATGGAAACCCCATGCATTTTCCCAGAAGGGATAGGGTACATCAAAGAATGTTCCATGAGTTGGTTGAAGAACCTTGAATGAGATAGAAAAAGAGGGGGAATAATCTTTTAGAGAAAAGGGTTAAGTTTTGGTGTTTTTTACTTTTGGGGCAACATAGATAGAGAGCTTTTGCTAATGCTTTCATTCATGATGAGAAATATAAAAATAGAGACTAATAGCATACAAAAGTCAAGATCATATAAAGCAAACTGAACTCAAGATTATATAAAATAATACTAATAAATTAATCCTTATTGCTCATGGTAGGAGGGTTAAGAGATTGAGTTTAAGAATAAACAACACAATGCAAATACCAAGGTCAATGGCACATATATGCTACTTCCTTCTCATAAATAAAAAAATGCATTAAGATCATAAAAAATGATCGCTAACAAATTCTCAAGTCAATGGAAATTCTGATATGGTCAAGCTTGAGATGACTTTCTTGCCTCTGACTATCTTTGGGATTAAAGAGGCAGCCTCAAGTATTAATTAAAATAATAGGTTCATTTGAGGGCACCATAAACCTCCAAATACAAGTCTAAAATCAAATAGTGTCACCCTTCTCTTGTTCATCAGCTTTAAATAAAATTAACAAACTACAATGTATTCCTAAAAGGCAAGAACATCCCAACAAATTAGCCACGAAAACAAGAAAATTTAAAGACACATGACATTCAAAGAACATAAATTAAAATTGTGATTAATGTGTAGCAAACTTTAACAAACAATTGCTTGAATAATTTATACACAAAAAGGAGAGAAGATAGAAATTAAAGATTTGTATGATGGTGGGAAGTGCATGGGAATATTTGTTGTGGCCCTTGCAGGGATGGAATTTATAGGCCTTATATAATCATTGGTGCATAGGCCTTATAAAATCACTGGTGCCTCACAGCAAAATGAAGTGGCTAAACATATGAATAATATATTTATAGATTTTACAAGCTTATGTTAATGTGTTGCAAGTGCACAAAAAAAGTTTTGGACTTGCAAACATACAAAATTTTTGTCAAGGCATAGCCTATAAAGGTGATATGAAGTGAATGTAATGGTGATGATAGACTATAAAGAGAGGTAGAGATCTTATAATGACAACAAAATCCTTCATGGTGGGAAAACAAAACACGATTCCTAGACTTGTCACAGCCACTAAAAATAATACAAATTGGGTGGATTGGGTCCAGTTGACAGTTAATTTGACCTTAGCCTTAACATGAAGCTCATTTGCCTTAATTCCAACCTAAACTAATACTCAACCTGAGTTGTCTAACCCGAAATCAACCCAAGCTTGGTTGAAACTATATATACAAGCAATCTACATAAAACAACAAAAACAGAGAGTGCCAAGGCCAATAAATGTGTTCTCAAATGAGCTTAAGAGCCCCAAATTTATTTTGTTGGGAAGTCTATTCTAGATTCAGCATAGAAAGGACTACAGAACGAATTAATTATTTTAATGATTAATGGAGCTCAAACCTATTTGTTTATTCAGGCAGACATGTTTCAGCTCAATTAATCATTAAAATAAACTTGTTCTTATGTTTTCCAAAGAATCAGTATTAACCGGATGGTATCCTCAACAAAATCAATAAAAACTAATGAAATCAAATGAATTTAGGAAGAAAGATCATCCCAAATGCCCTCCTTGTATTGGTTAATTAAACTCAAAGGAGTCTCACCATCACCAAAGGGAGAAACTAGAGTCTCCACATTGAAAGGCCACATCCAATCTAGAGAAATTATTGCAAAGGATGATATCCTTTATATCATATTTAGAGCATTGGAACAGAGAGCCAGAATGGAGAATTCATTCCATTTCTCATTTATTACAATGACTGGATGGCTTATTAGGTGAATAGAAACTAAAAAAATTGTTCTCATGGAAATGAAATGCCATCAATCAAGATGTTCATTCTTCTCTCACATTATCCCATTCTCATTCTAATTCTTTTATACCAAATGGACCCTAAATGTGTTTTCTTTTATAGGGCACACAACACCAAATCATAGTCAAAACCACACAAGCAACTGACTGATTACTACTCAAAAAGTGCTATTTGATAGCTTGTAATTAACTCTTTTAAACACTTTTGAGTAGTAGTTATTGCCTTTTAACCCAATTAACATGTTAAGGACGCTTGCAATCAATTCTAATCAAATTGTGTTAAGTTTTGGTGTTTTGATAGCTTTTTGATCACCAAAGCAATCCGAGATTGAGGAGAGTTATTTGGAATCCATGGCAAAGCAATGAAGAGCTCAGAAACATGAAGAACCAAAGCTTTGAAGTCCTTTTCCATAAGCAAATCTGGAATGCAAGGAGAGAAGCAAAGAGGAGAAAAGCAAAGAAGAAAATAGAGGACAGCAGCTATAGTCTTCCTTCGCACTTTTGGAGCACTTCTCGAAGTCCTTTTTCTACATACTATATACCATTTCAAATCTCAGGAAGTCAAGAATCCAACGCTTCAAACCGTGTACGATTTGGAGCTGAAATGAGGAAGTTACAGCCTTTGGAAGACAACTGCATCAAGCTGAAGGAAGAATTTTGCTCGGCTGTGAAATCACCCTTTTGTTGCGAAATGATTTCGCAGCCATTTTGCACAGTGCTGTGGAATTTCTCCTAAAGTTTCCCGATAGTTGTGCACCGACTCTTTTAGATCTTTTCTTCTGATATTTTTGTGTCTAAATTTCCATTTTCTCCTTGTATTCAGCCACTCATGTAATTCCCTAGCTAGGAAGTATCCAAGGAAGGGTAAATTTCCTTTCTATATAAACTCTCAGGAGGATTCTCGGAAGTGTGGTGGTGATGAACCTTTTGTCAAAGTTTGAAAGAAAGTAAAATACAGAGCTTGAGCTCTGCCTTACCTTCTCACTTTGATTGTATTTTTCATTTACTAAGTTATGCACTCTCTGAGGAGGTATCCCCAGAGAATGAGTAACTAAACCTTTAGTTCCTTGGAGTTAAGGTTGCCGGGAAAGGTTCCAAGTGCAAGAATTAGTAGCTTTGTGGTTTCAGCTATGAATGAAGAGAAAGTGTGTCCCGTTAATGGTTTTTATCTTTTTAGTTAACTTAAAACGCCTTTAAATCACCTGGGCCAACACTTGGTAAGGCAAGTGATCTCTATCCATGGAGATGCACTAGTTTACCCCTTGCGAGCCTTTGGGAGGTGACTTGAAGGTAGGATTTTCTAGAATAGCCAACACTTGGTAAGCTTTTGGACTCCAAGGAGACATCCATTAGTTATCTCTTGTGAGCTTTTGACGGGTAATCCAAGGTTAAAGATCACCTTGAATGGTAAAGGCTAAGTGAGAGGCTCGAACCATTGCAAGTTGCATCAGTGAGAGAGATTTAGAGCTGAAATCCAATTAAGGGATGCATTTGTGCAGCACCTGTTATAGAATTGACTTTATGTTAATTCTCTAATACGAGGAAATGAACCAACTGACCAGAGCTATGTTTTTGCATGAGGAACCTCCCCTATGAACCTAAATCTCCAAGGAATGTTTTTCTCTTAAGTAATTTCCATTACTTGCTGTGTCGTTAGTCTAAGTCTAAACCTTTTTCAACCAAAGTTTGTGTTTTATTTCTTAAGCTAACCTTGAAATGAAACAGCACCAATTCACTTTGAATTGGTATCATTTTCAGTTTGAAAACCCTTCCCAGTGAACGATCCTAGAGCCACTATGCTATAGTAGCTTTTTCTTTGCTACCCTAGTTCATGGTGTAATAGGTTATAAATTTTGTTGATTACTCCCTCCATCAAGGAGCACCAGCTGGACAAGAATCAGCTGATACACCAATTAGGCATGAATCAAATGGCGCCGTTGCCGGGGATGGTGCCACTTTGCAGTGATATGATCTTTTGAGAACACTTGTGATCTTCATCACAAGTTTGATGATTTTTCTTTTCTTTTACTAACTCTTTTTAATTGTTCTTTTTCTTTATTTATATTTTAGTTTACCTTTCAGGTAGTTTTAGTTAGTCTTAATTTTTTTTTTTAGAATTATTTTTCTTTTGTTTTCTTTTGTTTTCTCTGTTTTTAATTCACAAATTGCTAGTTGTGCATGTCATATTGAATACGAGATAGCAGAGGAAGCCATAAACTTCATGAGTTATGTGGCTGAATTTTCAAGAAGATGGGATGAACCAAATGCTCGAGATTTGGGAAGAATGACGTCTCAACCTAAAGCTAAGGGTGAGATGTATATTTTTGAATGACGACATAGACATGAAGGCAAAGATTGCAGCTATGGAAAGGAGATTGGAAGAGCTGGAAATGAACCAAATGCAAGAAGTGCAAGCCATCTCTCAGACACCATTGCAAGCTATGCCTTGTGCCATTTGTCTATCTTATGAGCACTTGGTGAAGGAGTGTCCTACCATTCCAGTGGCGAGGGAAATGTTTGGTGATTGCAACACCTACAATTCCAATTGGAGGGACCATCCAAATTTCTCTTGGAAATCACAGCCACCTCAGTATCAGCAACCTGCTCAAGCACCACAACAAGCCTCAAACCTTGAACAAGCTATGATGAATCTTAACAAGGTCATGGAAGACTTTGTTGAAGCTAAAAAATCCATCAATGCTCAGCTCAGTCAAAGAATTGACAGTGTAGAGAAAATGATGGATGGAGTGCAACATAATCTATCTCAAAAGATAGATAATCTCCAAGATTCAATCTCAAGGTTTGCCAACCTCAACACGGTGCAAGAGAAAGAAAACTCTCCTTCTCAACCTTATCAAAATTCCATGAGTATCCATGAAATGGAGGCTAAGGAGGGAGAATCTTCACAAAAGAGGGAAGTCAAAGAAGTGATCACTTTAAGTGGTAAAGAGGTTGATCTGCCCACATGCAAGCTAGAGCATATGGTAGAGAGTGAAACAGAGAAAGAAAAGAGAGAGGAAATCAAAGGAAAGAAAAGGGGGAAAAGCATAGAGAAAGATGGCTATGATGTTAATGAACAAAGAGAACCACAGAGGATAGTCATCAAGGAAAAAATGATGAAACACATGCATCCGCTTTTTCTCCAAGCTTTGTATGGAAAAATCATACAAACCAAGTCTCAAGTGAAGGATGCAAACTTCATATGGGATCCGGGCAAGCTAAGTCAGGATCAGAATTTTTTGATGGACTTAGTCTTTCTTAAGACTAACTAGTCCATAGCTTTTTGTTTTACTTATTACTTGTTTTAATTTTGATTTCAATATTTTAATTTTGATTTCAATGCTTTAATTTTGATTTTAATGCTTTAATTCTACTTTGTTTTGATGTAATATAGGTTTTTGGATGATCAAAATCAGGAGGAATTGCAAAGAAATTGAAAGGAAATTTTTCGGAGCGAGAAAAGGGCAAAAACAGGGCAAGAATAGGGTAAAAACAGGGGTCTGCGAGATTTCGCAGCCTCTGCGAAATTGGCACTTTGCTGTGAAACCGTTTCGCAACTCAATTGACTCCTCTGCGAAAATTTTCGTAGCTGCGAATCCAAGTTTGGCACACGAGTGCCACTTCGCAGCACAGGAACCTCCCATTTCGCAGCTGCGAAACGGCTGCGAACCACCAAAGCATGAAAGATCCCATTTTCGCAGGGAAAGCTCCATTTGGAAGGGTGTTTAACAGCTGCGAAGCCAACTTTTGGCACACGAGTGCCATTTCGCAGTTGCGAAAATGGCTACGAAACCCAAAAAAAAAAAAAAAAATTTCTTTTCATTTTTCGCAGCCAAAGCCCCATTCCGCAAGGAGTTTCGTAGCTGCAAAACCAACTTTTGGCACACGAGTGCCATTTTTGCAGCATAGTGACCCTCATTTCGCAACTGCGAAACGGCTGCAAACGTAAAAACTTCCAATTTCGCAGCCAAAGCTCCATTTCGCAGGGTATTTCGAAGCTGCGAAACCACTTTTTGGCACACGAGTACCATTTGGAAGCCCCGTACACTCATTTTGAAGCTGCGAAATGGGTTGCAAAATCACCTTTAGGCTGCGAAATGGTCTGCGAGCTTCGAAATGGCTACGGAATCACCTCCAAGTTCGAAATGGCCTTCAAATTGCGAAATTGACTTGCAAAATGGAGGGAGGTTTGCAAAAACACCTTACAAAGCCAAGGGAAGTTGCTAAAATGCCAACAGAGCCCCACGACCATGCATATGAAGAGGAGAGCCCCGCGCACCAGCTGAGTACCCTCTGGAACTCATGAACAGCCACCTCTCCATTTCAGCCATGGCCAAGACTAGAGGAGAGCCTCGCGCACCCTGAGATCACACTTGAAGCCTCTCATTCCATTTCTTACCTTTTTTAAACCATCAAATCCCATAGCTACCAACTGAGAGCTCCAGTTGAGGAGACTATGTCATCTAAGGAGACTAACAAAGCAGAGGTTGAAGTTCTGATCTAATCCACTCAAGAAGCCACCACAGATGCATCAGCTCCACATGACTCTACCATTACTTGATCATCTCTTTACTTTTTTGTCTTTACATATCATATTAGTATAATAATTCCATATTTTGATGTCTTATATTCTGGGATTGGATGTATTACTGATGATACATCATATATAGACATCAATTCTTGTTTAAACTTGGCATTTTTCTATTTCCTCTACTCACTAACTCTTATGTTTTTTTTGAAACATGTGGTTTCTCCTATAAGACTCAGACTCCATGTCACTTAGGAGGTACCACTTCCTCCCTATTTTTTAATCGCTTTTGTCACATTGAGGACAATGTTCAGCTTGGTTGGGGGGAGAGTTAAGGAAGTAAGTATTGCTATTAATGCTAAGTTATTTTGGTAATTTAGTTGCTTTTTGTTTAATTTTTAAAATTTTTTAAGTTTTTTATTCTACTCTCCATGGTTGTTAAGGAAAAATTTTCAAAATGAAAAGGAAGAAATTGAATTTTTATCTTTTTACTTGACTTAGATTTTGTATTATGCTTATTAAAGTTGATGAATTGTTGAAACTTCTTTTGAATTCAACCTCAGTTCTTCCACTTTAAGCTATCCACACACTGTGCACACTAGGTTCCGATTATAAGATGAAAAACTATTTCCCTCTTGACTTAGGAAAATTTTAGACTTGGTACCTTTGACCTCATTTAATAGTGTTGGGACACCTTGTAAAAGGCCAATGAGTCTTTGAAAAAAAAAAAAAGAGAAAAATGTTTGCTTGCCTTGAAACCCGAGCAAGGTCTGAGGGGTATATGGTGAAAATCTTTAATGCCTGGTGCCCTAAGCCTTCATTGGTTGGGAGTCACCGACCTCAATGCTCGTTACATGGGTGGATAGGTGGAGTTTAGCATACTGTAGGTGCTTGGGTATTAAAAATTCATTCTCAAAAGTCCGGGGTGAAATCCGAGGAGTTAGTGGTTGAAAAATCCTTAAAGCTTGATGCCCTAAACCTTGATTGGTTGGGAGTCATTGATGGACCCCCGTTACATGGACAATTTAGAAAAGAATGCCTTTAAGCTTTGCACTCCTACAAGAAAAAATTGTGAAAGAAAAGAGGTGCGTTCTTAGCCTATTGGAGGTTGATCAGTTTGCTAAGCTTTGAAAAGAACTAGGTTGAGGGGAGAGATTAGTTCAACATACTATATTCGGAAACTAATAAGTAACACTTAGATTTTTGTGGAAGAGTAAGGTTTGACCCTTTGGGAATGGAAACTCTTTTGAAGCTTAAATTTGCATAATGCCTACTCTTTATGAATTGTGACTAGGCAAATTATTTGATAGCTCCTATTGAAGTTTGAGTTTTATTTCTTTAATGTTCCATGTGAGAGTTTGATCAGTCATGCCACTTAAACATTTTTTGAAGTGATCAGCATGATGTTGTAAATTATGGTACTTTTATTTTATTTTTCTCTCCTTCATTGCTAAGGGACTAGCAATATATCGGTTGGGGGGAGTGATTACTACTCAAAAAGTGCTATTTGATAGCTTGTAATTAACTCTTTTAAACACTTTTGAGTAGTAGTTATTGCCTTTTAACCCAATTAACATGTTAAGGACGCTTGCAATCAATTCTAATCAAATTGTGTTAAGTTTTGGTGTTTTGATAGCTTTTTGATCACCAAAGCAATCCGAGATTGAGGAGAGTTATTTGGAATCCATGGCAAAGCAATGAAGAGCTCAGAAACATGAAGAACCAAAGCTTTGAAGTCCTTTGCCATAAGCAAATCCGGAATGCAAGGAGAGAAGCAAAGAGGAGAAAAGCAAAGAAGAAAACAGAGGACAGCAGCTGCAGTCTTCCTTCGCACTTTTGGAGCACTTACTGAAGTCCATTTTCTACATTCTATATACCATTTCAAAGCTCAGGAAGTCAAGAATCCAACACTTCAAACCGTGTATGATTTGGAGCTGAAATGAGGAAGTTACAGCCTTTGGAAGACAACTGCATCAAGTTGAAGGAAGAATTTTGCTCGGCTGCGAAATCACCATTTTGTTGCGAAATGATTTCGCAGCCATTTTGCACAGTGCTGTGGAATTTCTCCTGAAGTTTCCCGATAGTTGTGCACCGACTCTTTTAGATCTTTTCTTCTGATATTTTTGTGTCTAAATTTCCATTTTCTCCTTGTATTTTGCCACTCATGTAATTCCTTAGCTAGGAAGTATCCAAGGAAGGGTAAATTACCTTCCTATATAAACTCTCAGGAGGATTCTCGGAAGTGTGGTGGTGATGAACCTTTTGTAAAAGTTTGAAAGAAAGTAAAATACAGAGCTTGAGCTCTGTCTTACCTTCTCACTTTGATTGTATTTTTCATTTACTAAGTTATGCACTCTCTGAGGAGGTATCCCCAGAGAATGAGTAACTAAACCTTTAGTTCCTTGGAGTTAAGGTTGCCGGGAAAGGTTCCAAGTGCAAGAATTAGTAGCTTTGTGGTTTCAGTTATGAATGAAGAGAAAGTGTGTCCCGTTAATGGTTTTTATCTTTTTAGTTAACTTAAAACGCCTTTAAATCACCTGGGCCAACACTTGGTAAGGCAAGTGATCTCTATCCATGGAGATGTACTAGTTTACCCCTTGCGAGCCTTTGGGAGGTGACTTGAAGGTAGGATTTTCTAGAATAGCCAACACTTGGTAAGCTTTTGGACTCCAATGAGACATCCATTAGTTATCTCTTGCGAGCTTTTGACGGGTAATCCAAGGTTAAAGATCACCTTGAATGGTAAAGGCTAAGTGAGAGGCTCGAACCATTGCAAGTTGCATCAATGAGAGAGATTTAGAGCTAAAATCCAATTAAGGGATGCACCTGTGCAGCACCTGTTATAGAATTGACTTTATGTTAATTCTCTAATACGAGGAAATGAACCAACTGACCAGAGCTATGTTTTTGCATGAGGAACCTCCCCTGTGAACCTAAATCTCCAAGGAATGTTTTTCTCTTAAGTAATTTCCATTACTTGCTGTGTCATTAGTCTAAGTCTAAACCTTTTTCAACCAAAGTTTGTGTTTTATTTCTTAAGCTAACCTTGAAATGAAATAGCACCAATTCACTTTGAATTGGTATCATTTTCAGTTTGAAAACCCTTCCCAGTGAACGATCCTAGAGCCACTATGCTATAGTAGCTTTTTCTTTGCTACCCTAGTTCATGGTGTAATAGGTTATAAATTTTGTTGATTACTCCCTCCATCAAAGAGCACCAGTTGGACAAGAATCAGCTGATACACCGATTAGGCATGAATCACTGACCGTTCTTCAGGCCACACTAGTTCATCACTCACCCACCTGCAAAAACTATGGCATTTATCATGTAGATAAAAGACATCCTCCTAGAACCCTCGGATGAACAAAACCACATCCAGCAGGTAGCCATCAGATGAGGAGTCACAACTAAATCCATTGAAACACAAACCCCTTTCTTATTCAAAATACCTGTAAATGGGAATTATTTGGTTGATGGGTTTAACAAGACAAGTTACAAACTAGACAAATCAAGCCATATCACCACTCCAGGGAAACAAAGTTTCAGAAATTTTAGTATTGCTGAGAATTTTATATATTAAGGTTTGTTATATTATTTTGATAAGACATTTTAATCTCCAAAATCAGATGATAGTTTAAAATTGGGGTTGGTTCATCACAACTTAATTGATATTGTTTTAAATAAGAAAAATTATCATAGAAACCAATGAAAGAAAAGAAACAAAATTGATAGTAGAACTAATGGTAGGTGAGGTAAAATTTCTTAGTGTTCATCAACGTGCAATCCGGATAGACTAGCTACCTGGTTCAGGGTAGTCCTCCACTTTTGTATCATCTCCATCTTCTTCTCATCTGCATCTTTTTCGTGGTCCACAAACGCATCTCCATAACTTCCCGACTGTTTTTGTACATCCGATGGATTCACATGATAGAAAATTGGTAGAATTGTTGATTGCTTTTGTGTCGTACAGTCAAAATTTTTTACGAGTTCATTTAAACACCACCCGGAGTTAGCATAATTTGTCGAGAAAATAATAATGAAAATCTTTGATTCTTCAATAGCTCTCAAGAGATCTGATGCAATATCTCCTCCTTTCTCAAGTTCTTCATCATTTCTGAAAGTATGAACTCCATATGCAACCAAAGTTGTATAGAGATGATCAGTGAAATTTTTGCGAGTGTCTTCACCTCTAAAACTTATAAACACATCATAACTATGAGGAGTAGAAGTAGAAGAAGAGGCTTTCTGGGCTCTGGTAGAGGCCATTTTGGATTGTTTGTGCTGCACTTGCAAAAGTCTGGGAAAGAGAGAGAGAGAGAAGGTCTTTGGCAGTGATTGAAATGTCGATTTTTATCGGCAAAATTTCGCCGATATTTCGGTCATCGGTGAAACTCGATACAACATTGAGGACCGATAATCGGTTGGAAGGAATTTCGCTCTTTTTTCGAAGTTATCGTCGAAAAATCGGAAAATATCGGTTTTTTGCCAATGTTTCGAGAAATTTACCGATATTTCTGTCGATCAACGCGCTGGCTTCAGTCAAAGTGCAGCCCCGCTCCCCTCGAAATTAATTTTTCACTACAGCGTGGGCATTGGGGTTCGATGGAATTGGGATTGTCGAAGAAGAAGAGGAGATATGAGGTTGCTTGCTCAACTGGGTGGTGGGTCCAGAAGAAGGGGCTGCTGAGGACGTCTTTGCCCGCTTGCGGTTTCGAGTTTCCATACAAAAGCCCCCACCCCTCAAATCGGACAGTTGCTCGCCACCGGAAAAGCGGCAATCAGACGGCAACCGATCCACGATTCCCCAAACCCCACCAACAAAAACAATCACCAAGATTCAATCTTTCCCTCCCCACCTCAACCACACCAAAACCCCATATCACAACCCTAGATTCCTCCCAACCCAGACACCAATCAGCTCCCACAACACCAAAACCCCCCAAATCACAAACCCTAGCCTCTCCCACCCAAACTCCCCCCGATTCAAACAAACTACTGGGTAATTCTTAAGCTGATTGAGCATAGGTTCTGATTCACAAACAAAGGTAAGTCCCCAAGAAAGAAACAAAACAGTACAGAGAATGAGAGACGAATAGAAACCCTAGCTATCGTTCCTCAATAAAGAACAATAGAGACTATTTTCCAACTTTTCATCCACACACCCACATGCATAAACCCATATATATATATATATATAGCTATAAAACGTACATAAATTTAGTAGACATATATATAATATATGAAATTGTGAATAAAGATCAAAGGTGGGGTTGATTTGCATGGATGGTGGTGAATACTTCTCAAATTATCGGGTAATGGTTTTGAATATTTTATATAAATCAATTTAATTTTTTATTTAAAATATAATAAAACATCTTTTAATTAAAATATTTTTAAATTTTAAAAATAAATAAATATTTATATCAATTACACATATAAAATAACTTTAATATGTTAATTATTATTTAATTTATTATTTTTTAAAAGTTTTTTAAATATTTTTATTAATTCTAAATAAGATCTATATTTTTATCAAAGTATTCATCGATATTTTTTCAATATTTTTTATATATTTGTAAAATTCAAGTGCCGATATATCTATATTTATCGATATTTCAAATTTTGGTCTTTAAATGCTGAATGACTATTATTGACTTCTTAAGCCATTTAAGTCTTGATAGCAAAAGAAGGGATGTAATTCCTATGAAACTTTGGGGAAGAAAGCCACTGTAGTAGCTAGCATTGCCCTTTTGCAGTGATATCCGTACAATTTAGATGATAGTGGGTTTGGTCTAGATCAAAGACATGTAATCCTTCCTCTACTTTCAGGTATTAATGGTTTGATTTTTTTCTTCATTTTTTTATTTTTTACATTTTACTTTTATTTTTCCTTTTTCTCCTTTAATACTTTTGTAATTGGTGTGGTATCTTTCTCCAAAATTTTCCTCTATCACTATTTTTATTTGGATTTTTGGGGGCTAATATAGTAACATCTTTGAAGTGCTCTCAAATTTTTAATAATTTACTTTTTTTAAATCCCTATGATTGAAATTAAATAAAGTCATAGGATCATCTAATTTAAAATTCTTATAATAAGAAAAATATTATGAAAATTTAAAATTTTGACGTATGAAAGCTTGTTTTATCAAAATTAGAATAAATAATAATAATAATGGAATTCATTTAAAGGTGTAGACCCTGTATTTTGATTTATGCGCTTCCACTTGATGGCGAACTCGATTTTATATTGAAAATGATTTATTTGTTAAAAAATGACTAAGAGTCTCCATTTATTTTTGTTATACTTTTAAAGCGTAAACAAAATAAGAAAAAAAACCCTAAGTGTGACTCCTTATTTTGGAAAATGTGGTTTGTGAAAAACCGAATCGGGTTCGGGGGTCAGGTTACTTATCGGGAAGGTACGGTAAAGATCGTAACACCCCTTTAAGTTCCTAAAGTCGAGTCTCTACTAATAAAATGAAGCTAACATGACAATCGATAAGAAAATCAATGAATACTCAGAGTGATCATGCACATGTGAGAATCAAAATACTCAATAAAGAACGACTGAAATGAGAGCGGGGCATACCTTTGCATCAAACGATTAATGCGCTATCATAAAAATGAGGTCAGTGTACAATAAAGAGCATAAAATATAGCTCACATACCATTAGATCGAGTACAAAATCATCATATATCACTATTCAATCAAATTGATTTTCAAAATAAACATCCAATAATGTTGGGCCCCCACCAAAGCCTGTTTTATTTTGTATGAACCAATTTCAATAACTCCATGAATTATGAAATTTAATTTTTTCTTATTGTAAAATATTTTAAAAACAGAGGAGATGTGAGCATTGCTCGACAGAAAAGAAGATGACGGCAAAATTTTATTAAAAATGGGATTTTTGGTACCTAAAACTCTAAGGATGAAAATTTTGGAGTTGAGATTATTTAAAAAAGTTAGAATCTGGAAAATTATTTAATGAAAGGGATTTAGAAAGTTATTTTCAAAACCAAAAGGAAGAAATAGGAGGTGGCACATGGACCAAAGGTGCCCATGCAAAAACATTTTCTTTTGGGCCCAAGGGAGAGACTGCGCTATAGGGATCAGTGGTACTGTTGGGCTTGTCATAACTGTAACCAGGATAGGATCCAAGCCACATATAGCTGTAACCAGGTTGCTGCATTGAAGGAGTACCAGAAGAGGCACCCCAGCTTAATGGAGGTCAGGCCTGGTGGCCTTGCTGAGGAGGCCTCTGTGCATTATTGAACTGTAAGTTGCTTTGCTGAGGGATTTGGGGTGCTGACAGGCCTAACTGACGGGAGAGATCTGCTCCTGCAAGGTTTTGCATGATAGACTCTGATAAGGAATGCATGTAGTTCGGTTGTGCAGAGTTACACAAGGGAGGATTTTGCTGCATGTTCATCCATTGAATTAAGCTCAGGCCATGGACAGCCTGAGGATCTTTCATGCAGACATCATCACCAAGCCAAGGCATTGTCCTTTTGAAAAGATTCTCTAGATCAGAAGATTTATCATCTGGCATTCCTGGTTGCCTCAGACATTTTGATCGGAAAAATGGAGGAAGACAGATAAAAAATGGGGTTGTCATTGGTTCAATCTCCCAGATTGAGACACGGTTCCTCCGTTCTCCAGCAGTTGACTCATCCCAATCAACCTTCTTATCCCCGACTCTTTAGTTTCAAACATCATCCGGAAGCGCATGCCAAGAGATATTTGGTTGCTGTAGGCTGCCTTGTTGTACTTGGCTAAAGGGATGACAAATTCAGATGGAATAGCCCTTGGATTGTAAAACACAGTTAAAGGGCTATTGTTTGCAGCTGTATGGGCTGCTGCCGCTAGGATCCCAACGTGCATACTGTCACTTGACAAAACTGATGATGCTAAATTGATGGGTTGCCTGTTCTGCTGCTCTGTTTTTCTGGGTCAGACTCGCATGTACATTGCGCGGATATCAATAAAGGTAGAAGAAGAAGAAGAGAAAAGGTTGAGAGGCGGTTCATGGTGAGATGAAGGCAGGCGACGTCGGTAGTATTGCACGACAGAGATCTAATCCCACGGCATCCGAGGCTTTGAAAGTGGCACACACATGGTGGCCATGCATGCGTCGAAAAAATAGGAAGGGGTGCATGGAGGATAAATGGAAGGATGAGTGATGGAAGTAGCAAAATGCATGGGTATGTTCGGTGTGAGGTTAAGAGTAGGATGAATGATACATAGTGACGGGTATGGAGGGGGCCATTAAGGGTGATGGAAAGTGGTGAGGGGAAATGGATGATGGAGGCATAGAAATGGAAATGGGAATGGGTTTGATGAAGCATGAAGATAGGAATGGGGTTCTGGTGGTATTAGATTACCATGCATGGAGAATGTATACGTGGAGGTCTATGGTGCAAAGGAACTAAAAACGGGTCAAGTGAGGGGCTGTTTAGGGAATATGGCATCAGTTTCAGGTTGAGGGGAAAAACAGTTAACTGAAAATGGCTGATGGGTCTCCTCTGGCTGAACACGCGCGTCTTAATGAAACTCGATACCTGGAGTTTACACAGTGCGATTCTATGTTCGAATTTCTGAAGGAGGATATCTTCTTCCCTCTGTGACATCTCCCATATATTCTCGTCTTGAGCCTTTGATACTGTTTCCCAACCATCAGGCTTCTTTAAACTCAGAAGAGCTCAGAACATTCAAGCTATTGAAATCATTATTACCAGCATAAAAAAAATTTCAGCTATCAAGCAACCTATCAATGTCGTCCCCACCCCCCGTAGCCAAATACCCAACTTGGATTCCTCATGATTCTCAGTCTCTTTCATCCACAACCCAGCATGCAGCCTCTGTTTCTTCAACCAGTAATATTTCTTCATATTCTCCAGATTATCAAGTGAAACACGTTTCTCCCTTTTGCTTTTACTGGCCTTTTCTCTTTTCATTCCAACTCTCAGTCATGTCCTCAACAAATGCTCTTGGCTCAACATCAACATCATATAGAAGAACAATAGCAAACTCAGGCTGTAGCGTATTGCTTCCATAAAGCTCCACTTCTTAACTTCTCCTACAGCTGCATCTATGAGACCGACCTGAGCTTTCCCAGAAGCACCTCGACCCAGATGACCAGTCCAAATGTGATACTCAATATTCCAAAAAAGACTAAACAGAAAATATGAGGAGAAAATAGAGCATGTATAAAAAAAAGGAAGGCTGTTAAGTCTCACCCCATTCCATAAATGTCAATGGGAGGGGTATAGGTGGAATCCAAAGGAAACATGGGCATGATCCCCAAAAATCAAAAGCAGTAATGGATCTATACTCAAAGCATTCCAGAACAGATAAATGCACAAGTAGTCTTCAAGCGTCAAGAGGAACCCACAAACAACAAAAACCAGAGGAGAACAGTTCAACACGGGAAGTGTAAAACAGGTTGAAATCATACCTGGACTAAGAAAATGAGGGTAAACGGATTTTCTGATTCTCTTCCGCTTGTTCTCTTCTCCAAGACTTCCCCTCAAGCTAGCCAATCCTCATTCTCTAAAAAAAAAACTGAATACCCTCCCCTGTAGCAGCTTGCCCCTCCAAGTTGAACTCTCTCAAAACTGAATCCTCTCTTTTCTCTCTCTCAACCCTCTGGCTTGCTTCTCTTCTCTCCCAAAAAAAAATCTCCACCCCAAACTTCCACCCTCCGATTCTTCCTCTCTGAAGTTTCCTTTTTCTCCATTGTCTCCCAAGTTCCAGAATATTCTCTTCTCTCTAACGGCTTCCGTGCAAGAAAAACGCTCATCTGCTCAATATTCCCCCAGGTGTCCAATTCTCATTTGCTCCTCAATTCCACTACCTGATTCTCTGACCACGAAGCGACACATGGCCTTCCAGGACTGTGACATCGGGCAAGATAACCTGCATGAAAAGGGAGCCCCAAATGGGGGTCGTCCACACACGGTTTGTGGGACAAGATTATGACGTTTTAGTCTCTAGCTCATTGTCATCCATGGAGTGCATACGGCATACCGGAGTTGAACTTGGAGGATCGCATGGGAGAATAAGGATGTATTTTGCAATGATTTTTAAATAACAATTAAAAAAACAAATAAATTTTGATGAATTAAGGCAACATTTGATGATGTTTTTAAAAATAATTCTTCAAAGATGACTTTTAAGTTATGAATGGTTTTAGAAAAGTATTAAAAAAGGAAAAAAAAATTAACAAAAATGGTTTTCTTATGTTTAATTATATCATGAAAAATATCAAAGAAAATAAAATATAATTAAAATTAATTAAAAATTTATATTTTTTAAAATTATTTAATTTTTATATTAAAAAGTTTTTTTTTTTTTTTTTAAAAAAGAATTAAAATGAGTTCAAAATAGCATATAAAAATAATTTATTAATTTTAAATTTATTTTTTTATTTTTGTTATTCCTTTCATTTTTCCTCTCTATTTTCCTTCTCTCACATATATATATACTGAAAACTAGGCATCTGGGGAAGGGGGACGTGGAGCCAAACTCAATGCTCCCTATGAGTGGATCTAAGAAATGATGTATGTGAATTGGCCCTAAATCTCATGGAGTTGAGTCCCTAAATCAACGATAGCCTGGTCATGAGCATCCATTCGCAAATGGAGGCTCGTTGAGTCCATTAGCTTTTGTGGAGTGGGATTGACAGAAGTAGAAGATTGAGCAGATGAGTGAGAAGGTCCTTCATGACCTTTACTAGAATGATAATGCAACGCAGGCTTGGGAAAGTTAAACTTTAGAATTGGAGCATTCCCTAACCTCGTCTTTCTCTATGAGGCCTCTTGAGCAGCTTCCTAAGCCCGAGGGACCATTGGACCATACACATGACTATAGTGCTTGGATCAAGGGCTCACGTCGATGAAAGCATGAGACATCTAAGCCTCTCGTGAAGGATCAAACCTGAATTCAATGTCCTCTAATAGCTGAGAAATAAGAAAGGCAAAAGAAAGAGCTTTCATGTGGTAGGATGAGCCATGATAAGGAGTCATAACATCAAGAATGACATAGCAAATATCAAACTATTGACCACTAAGAATCAAATGAATGAAATGAGCAGTTGATCGATGAGTCTGGGTATGATGAGAAGAAAGATAGAATAGGTAAAGAAGGTAGCAAAGACCCATATTGACTTGGTGAAGTCAACGATAAAGATGCTAATAAGCACAAAAGCACAAAAAAAATGAAGGAAACTAAGAAAGAAAAGTAAGCCACTATAAATGCTCTAAATGAAGTCTTAAACAATACTGTATGAATGAAAATGCATAAAGAAAAGTAGAATGACCTCAAATAGATGAAAGACGAGAACCCAAAGCACTCAAGCTAACTAGAAATGATGCATTGGAAGGGTTTAAATAGCCTGCGGGAGCATTGGATGCAAATTAACGCTCAAATATCACGAGCGTTGGAAGCAGTGTTGGTAACAACTTAAAGAGCACTTGAGCAGCCTTACCGCTTGAAGCGACACTGGATGTAACTTATAGTACTTAAGTGATAGGTGCGAAGGAAAGGAGCACTTGAGCGCTGGTGACAACACTCAAGCATTCAAAGTAGAACAGAAGCAACCAAGTTTAAATGAGAAAACTTTCAAGGAGCTTAGAATCCCAAAAACAAATCAAGATAGAATATACATATACATATATATATATATATATATATATATATATATATATATATATGTGTGTGTGTGTGTGTGTGTGTGTGTGTGTGTGTGTGTGTGTGTGTGTATTTTTCAAAATATCATAGGGTATAATGATAGTGCAGAAACTTGTAAAATTAGATTGAAAAGTAATATATCAAGTAAAATGGCTAGATAATATAGATTAATAAAACAAGAATGAAGTTTTAGCTCCAAAAAACAAAGTTAATCCCAATTTTAGTTTAGAAACTCAATGTATAACTGTCAATGTATAAGATGATCAACATAGAAACATAAGTATTGACATTCAAGGGAATAAGACTTAATGTCTAGTTTTATATTTCGAAATTGATCTCTTTGAAGAAATCAAGTCATGTCTTTGGTCAAATTAAAATCATATCCAGTCTGTTTGTTCTAAGACCATTGGATTTCTATTTAACATAGTCTTGTTAATCTATAAACAACACAACTTAACTTCCCTTTAATTTGATATCATCTTTTTTCTTTTGAAAGTGGATGCATCATATACCATGATCACATTTGGTTTTTCTTTATTTTATTCACGGTTGCCTTTGTATCCACTTTAAGGGTGTTTCCAAATGTTGTAAGTGAGTAGCATAAATTTAATGAATGAATCTTAGAAAGTATATAAGAGTTGAACTTGGCCAAGGATTCAAATTTTGCACTGACTCACTTCGAAAAACAATATAATAATATTTGTCAAACAAGGTATGTGGATAATAAGATTTAGGCATGACAATTGATCCTTCCAAAGAAACCAAAGTCTACTTTATTAGGTAAACTTAAGAAGTCTTCCTCTTAATCAATCACAAAGATTAATTATCAAGAATCATGTGCCTCAATAGTGATTAACAAATATCTAAGGAAAATTAACATCAAATCTTGTACATTTAATATATTTCATTAGGTCATAAACTCGAGATATTACATATTATGCTAATAAGGCAAGTAAGTAAACAATAATCATATGCTTAAAGATGATATAAATAAGGCCAAAGGAAACAAAAACAAAAAATAGACAATAAAAAACAAACCTTTGAAGCCTATCAAAAAAGATCTTAATCGATCAAGCACATGCCTAAAGATTTCCTAAGAAATTCAAACCTAAGAGAATCCAAGGGTTTAGTAAAGATATTTGTCAATTGATGTTCAGTTGGGACAAACTCTAGAGAAACAACCTTATTTTCAACTAAATCCCCAATAAAGTGATGACGAATTTCAATATGTTTAGTATGAGAATGAAGAACGAGATTTTTGGAGATGTTGATAGCACTAGAGTTGTCACAGTGTATGTTCATGGTCCCTTACTCGATTCCATAGTCACATAGCATTTGTTTCATCCATAGGAATTGTGTGTAACAACTCCCAACAACAATGTATTCAACTTAAAAATGAATAAGGAGATCAAATTTTGCTTCTTACTAAGCCAAGCCACAAGACAATCACCAATGAAAAAATAAGCACTTGAAATGCTTTTCTTATCCTTTACATTTCTAACCCAACTAGTATCAGAATATCCAATAATAAAAAAAAGAAGAATCATGAGGATACAATAGTCCATAGACTAAAGTCCCACTAATATAACATATAATTCTTTTAACATAATTTAATTGTGACTCTTTGGGGTTTGCTTGGTATCCAGCATAGGCTTTAACACTAAAGGATATGCTTGGACGACTTGTAGTGAGGTAAAACATACTTCTTATCATGTTTCTATAGTATTTTGCTCAACATCTTTTTAAGATATGTTCTTGCTAAGCTTGGTTGTAATACTCATGGGTGTCTTAGAATGCTTTATGGATTCAAGACCAAATTTATTTACTAACTCCTTAGCATATTTAGGCTATGAAAGAAAGATGACATCTTTTAGTTGTCTAATTTGCAATTCTAGGAAGAAAGTTAATTCACCAACCATAATCATTTCAAATTCAGTTTTCATTTGTTCAACAATGCTAAGTGCAAGGTCACTTGAGATGGATCCAAAAACAATATCATCAACATAAATTGGGGCCACTAATAACTCAGACTTAGGCGTATGGATAAATAAGGTTCTATCAACTCCCATTTTCTCATAATCTTTCTCTAAAAGATAAGACATGAACCTCTCATACCAAGATCTAGGAGCTTGCTTTAATCCATATAGGGCTTTCTTTAACCTATAAACATGATTTAGGAATTTCAGATCCTCGAAACCCTTAAGTTGCTCAACATAAACCCTTTCACTTAGAATCCCATTTAGGAAAGCACTCTTGATATCTATTTGGAAAAGTTTCATCTTCAAAGAACATATAATGACTAGGAGTATTGTAATGGACTTTAACCTAGCTATAAGAGCAAAGGTTTCATTAAAATTAATCCCTTCTATTTGAGAATATCCTTAGGCTACTAGCCTAGCTTTATTTCTCACAATGACCTCATTTTCATCTTGATCATACCCAGTGTCATTTATAACTACGTTCAAGGATTCTTTGATAACTTGTGAATTTTTTATTATAAATCCTATAGGCCTTACTATTATTGGAATACCCTAAGAAGATACTTATATAAGATTTTGAACCAAATTTGCCTAGGTTTTCCTCATCTCGAAGTGTGTAGCACTTACTGCTAAATGTCCTAAAGTACTTGAGGTTAGGTTTTCTCTCAGTCCACAATTCATAAGATGCCTTCTTTGTTCCTGGCCTAAGAAAAACCGTATTAGTAGTGTAACAAGAAGTATTAATAGCTTCAACCCAAAATTGTATGGTGGTGAATGTCTAAGTTTAGTTTTGATGATATTGGTGGTGAATAATGTTTTACTATTATCATTTATTAATTAATTGTTGAAATATGATGATGGTTTTTAGAAGCAATCCCTTGTATGCTGTGTAAGTTTAGTTAATGGGTCAATTTAGGTTTCTTTTCAAAGATTGGGTCAAATTAGAATTTCTTTTTATTTCTTTTTATTTTATTTTCACATGACGGAACACTTCCAAAAAATGGGCTTAGCTATTCATATTATGTTCTTTCTTTCCCAATTGGGCAAGTTTAGCTTCTATGAAAAATTCATATTATAATAAAACAATAACTCAAGGCTCTAGAAGAGCTATTGGTAGTGTTAATATATATAAATTTCCATTTATGATTTTATTGATTATTGTTATTTTTTTTTAAATATATTAGTTTCAAATATTATGTTTTTTTTAAAATGATACAACATTTGCATTTATGAGGTAATTCCTTCTCATTTATTGCACTTGTATTAATTCTCTAAATATAAGAGTGATTAGACATTATACTCATGGTTTATCAAAACACTTAGTTAACTTTTGTCAAGTATGTTTATTTACCAACAAAAAATAAAGATAAATTTTGAATGGCGATTTCTTAGATGGAATGTTATATTTGATATATATCATGATGTTTAACTTTCATATCTTATTATTTTCATATACTACATGCAATGTTTATGGATCTCAAGCCTCTTATTTGTTTATACATAAAATTATATGGGTTTAGTACTAATGAATTGATAAAACCTTACATGATTATGTCATAAATTATGCAACATTCGCCTAAAACTAATGTCAATACAATATCAAGGCTCAAAAACTTGATTAAAAGGTCTCCAAAAGTTACTATTTTATTATTAGATGGAACAAAATTCTATGGGAATAATGCTTAAGATGCCTAAAGAATCAATAAAGATATCAGTTCTAGTGGATATCATATTATACTTATGATGAATTAGAAGTTCCTTGAAATAAATTAGTATATGTTTTTTAATGACCAACTTGGTCTCCTAGGATTGACAACAGTTGTCCTTGAAAAATGGGTATTACTTTAATACCACTTGAATAATAACCAAAAGTCCACTAAAGAACGCCCAGAGCGGGGTGAATGGGAGATTTAAAAAATTATAAATAAATTATATATAAATTATGTCTAAACTTTATTTTAAGAGATATCAGGGATGTCTTGGATAATCAAATATGAGTTCACTATAAATAAATGTCTGATTTTTATGGTTAATTGATATCCAAAGATTATTCAAGGATAAAATAATATAATTATCAATATCGGAGATAGATATTGAGATAGGTTAGGAATGATAATAACCAACAAAATAACCAACCTCACAAACTCAATGACATTCTCAACAAACCAAACAGATTATATATTAAATGAAGTTAGGAATAACAATAATTGGTTATAGGTATAACCACTATAACCACCAATATAACCAACCTAACACCTCAACAATCAACTAACCAATCAATCATAAGGGTATCTCATTAACAACCTAACTAATCAATTCAAGATAATCAACATTATCAACCAGAATATAAGTAGGAATAAATAAATATGCACTTTTTAGGAAAACCCTACAATATATTAGGATTAATCAAATTAACATATTTTAGGCAATTCAAACATAATGTCAAATATAAAGATATAGACAATGGGGCACAATATTTTTACGTGGAAAACCCTTACAAACTTGTGAAGATAAAAAACCACCAGGTCTAAGACCTATAAATTAATCTAAATCCACTATTTGAAATCAAGTTACATAGATTTACCTAGTCTCTTTACCCTAAAGACTTACTTTTCAACACTTACAACTTGATCCACGTTCATGATGCAACAACTCCCTATTGCTCCCTAATAGATCCTTTGGCTACTCCTAAGGGATTAAGGTTTTCAACCAGCAATTCAAATATCCAAATCCTTGAATGAGATATTAGGAATGATGTGACAATTAAGCTTTCTTCACAAGGAGTCCCTCTTTAAAGAATAAGAGGTTTCCCAAACTCTAAGATCTCTACAATCTCAACAATCTCCAATCTCTATGATCTCTAATCGGTAACCCTCAATGGGTATAAAGGAGGTATTTATAGGCAAAAATCATAAGAGTTTTGGTATCTAAAGTTTCCAAAATAAAGTTCAAATAAAATTCATCCAAAATATGTATCTAAACTCGATAGGACTAATATAACCATTTGAGTGGACTTGGACCACTTGAGTGATCCTTACTACTTGAGAGGGTTGACCACTTGAGCGGGATTAACCACTTGACCGGTCCCTGCTTCTTAAAAAATCATTTAAAAAACATTTTAAGACCAAAAATGACATTGAACCTTTTTATACCTCAAATGAGCCTTATATGGCACAAGTTAAACCTATTTAGATGTACCTATGACTTCTCAATGGACGAACAATTGATCTTCAATGGAAAACAAGTTGTTATCTAAAAAGATTTCTATGACCAAACATTAATTGGAACAAAATTGTCAATAATCACACAAGACTCAATGTCCTAACAATCCTCACATGGACTTAAAAAAAAAAATTCAAAAATTCATTTTTCTAGTACTTATTTATATATAGTAACATATATTAATCCCTAAAGAGTCTCATGACATATTATACCAAGTGATATTTTGATAGACACAATTTTCCCATATGTTAGGGGATGAAAGCTAGTTCCAGAAGAACAAATGTGAAAATAATAAAATTATTTGGAATGCATAGACTTTATTTCATCTTGATCATCATACAAATATTATTCATTTGTAAAGTATTGCAAATCAATTATGAGATCATTGACACAAAGATAGTAACAAAATCAAATATATTGCTTGTAAATCCTACAAAAAAACACATTGAAATATTGGCTACTCTTGAAGAGATTACTATTAGTTTTATTTTAGAGGTTACCATCATAAGAAGAGCAATAAATTAACTAATCAATCCAAAATTATAAATAAATAGCCCTTGAATAAATCGCATAAGTACAACATTCCCTGAAAAGGAAGATGGTTCAAAAAATGCAATAACCCCTGAAAAGGTATAGGTACCTAAAAATAGCGAGATCTCCATAAGTCATATAAAATGGAAACAAAATAAGGTCTTTTTTCCAAAGTAACTTAACATCATTAAAAATGACGAGGATCTCAATTGAAAAAAAATGGTATAAATCTATTAATCAAAGTGGAAACAAGTAATCTAAATAGATCTAAACTTATTAACAAAATGAGAAACATTAAGACCTGAAGTCTAATGCATGAAGATATATGAAGATATAAAAATAAGAGAATCTGAAGTCTAAATCTTGTTGAATAAATGAGTATAACTAAGATCGATGATCCAACATATTAGAGAGTAATGTGGACTATTCCTCATCAAAGATAATCTGACCAAGTTACATGAAGACAATGTTGCTTATATTACACAACTTAAAGGAGGATTTATAAAGGGTGACAATGCTAAGCACATTTCCCCTAAGTCCTTTTATACTCATGGGCTCTAAGAGAATGGTGAAATTGTTGTTCGATAGATTCGATCATATGATAATCAAATAGATTTATTTACAAAAGCATTACCATCTACTACTTTGAAAAAGTTAAGATGTAACACTGGGATGCAGAGAGTGAGAGATCTATAAATTGAAGCATTGAAAAAAGTATGATCATGTCTACATTAAGGGGGGATATTAATGTCCATACACTGTACTCTTTTTCCTTTGTCCAAATTTTATCTTACTTGGTTTTATTGACAAGGTATTTCATGAGGCATTGTTAAGATCAACTTATTTAGAAGAAAATATTACTTTTTTTTCTTTCACTAGGATTTTTCCTATTGATTTGTTTTCCTAATAAGGTTTTAATAAGGCATATTCTTTAATCATTTAAAGGGGAGTATTATGATTTATAGGATTTCACTACTACAAAAATAATTTATGGTGTCACTTTTAAAATAATGACACCATAGGGTTTATAATTAATAAAGGTGACACATCATATAAAAAATCTTCAATTGAGGTAGTTAGATAATGTTAGTTTTATATTTATAGTGTCATTTTTCGGGAAGTGACATCATATAAAACAAATTTTTTTAAGTATTATAACTTAATGAGCCTACTTGATCCCACTTTTAGAATTAATAATGAGGGCCAATATATAAAAAGCCCATTGTCCAAAAAATCTCAGTATACAAACCCTATATATAAAATCATAATCTTCTTCTACCTTTTCTCTCATCCATAGTCAACATGCTCACAACCGACATTCTTCTCTTTGTGGACTCCTAGGTAACCCAAAATCTCTTAGATCTATCATCATTTTTCTTTTATTAATGTCATTATATTGATTGTTTCAACATCTTTGTATTATGGTTTTTGTGAACTGTGTTTTCTTGAGTTGTAGGGAAGAAAAACTTAGGTTTAAACTTCTACCATAGAAGAAAAAACTTGTAGATTAATTGATTTTTTAATCTGAACCAAACACATGACCGACTCCTTAAAAACAAGTAAAAAACAAGAAAAAAGGAATGATTTTTAATATGTATTTGTGTGAGAATGTAAGGTACAGAATTTTTTTGAGATATACTGTCACATAATCTTCATCCCTTCTCAAAAACGAGAGGGGAAAAAAAAAAGAATGATTTTTCTGTTTGTATCTAAGTGGAAATGAGATATAGAATTTCGTTGAGAGTATCCAACCTCAAAAGGACCAATCCGGGAAGACAATATCCAAGGTGTCATTACTTGCGCAATAGCGAGACAAAGACGGCACCTTCTTATGCAGATGCATTAATTTGTGGGTCTTAACATGTAAGATGTTACATATCTCATACTGCCATGCTATACCAAATCAGCCCTTAATGATAGCCACACTGTTTTGGGGGGTTACTTGTGTTCCATCATATTTAAGAGGCCGTTTTGGGTTGTCACCGAATCTGCAAATCCATTCTTTGGATTAATCTACATGAGGATTTTGAGGAAACCTGTTACTGTTAGTGATGGAAACCTGTTACTGTTAGTACCAGAGTCAATTGTTTGACTGGGTGGGTTCCAATCAGACCCTAAGGAATGGGTCCAAAGGTCATCCATCAGAGTTAATGGAATTCATTGTTGTTCTTGTGCCTTGAGACAAAGTTAACTGACCCATATGCTTCGTATCCAACATGTGTAGAGGGGAAAAAGAAGGCAAAAACAAATGGTGTCATTGTTTCATTTTTTCTAGTTTTAAATTCAGAAAACATCGTTTTACTTTTAATTTTCCTTTTCAGTTTTTAATTCAGAGAACATGATTTTACTCTAATTTTCTTAGCTTTTAATTCACAAAACATGATTTATTTTCACTTTTGACTTGAAAAAGTTGCTTCCTTTTCCAATTTTTTTTTTTTTTTTTTTTTTGTCCCTTCTCAAAATGTAATTGCAAGAGCTCGAACCAACCGGACAGATGAGTGATGGGTTGTCACTGATTTATTAAGTGGGATGATCATGGATGAGTGCCACTTGCTAGAAATGACGATGGGTGGCTGTGATTGTAGGTATAAACAGGTTGTTCAAACGGACAAGGCTCCAACAGCTTTGGGACCTTACTCTCAGGCCATCAAAGCCAATAACCTAGTCTTAGTGTCTGGTGATCTGGGTCTTATTCCAGAGTTCGTCATATTTACCAAGACGTGTTGATGTAATATTTGTTATATTACTTAGTATTATGAAACTTTGTGGTCATATTTTGTCTATAATTTAATGCAGACTGGGAAGTTCATCTCAGATAATGTAGAGGATCAAACAGAGCATGTGAGTTTACTTGCAATTGCTTATTGGTATTGGGAGGATTGTCTTCGTTCTTACAAGTTGTCGTTTGCATGCTTTGTGAAAACACATTTTGGTGTATCAAATATTGTGATTACATTTGAGGGTTTATTATCTTAGGGTTGTGTTTGAGATTGGAGCTTGTTCACCAGCCTTCACCATTGAAAGACCTTTCTTTTCATTAATATGTATATATCTATATATATATATATACATTTGCTGGTTTGCTTGTTTGTTTTTTTATTATTATTATTATTAATATGCTCGAATTAGCCAAAAGCCTTGGCTAAACCCAAGTTTTGCCAATTATGCCTTCTCATCTATTTAATGAAGTGAAATACTTCCATGGGTTCATGCATTGTGTGATAAAGATGAGGATCCTTGAGAAGATAATTACTAATTTCATGTAAGAATATGGCTGATAGAGCAGGACACAAAAACACGTAAGGGGAAAGTTAATCTAAGCATGATGAGAACGATATATTCCCAAGACTGCCACATTTTAACCTGTAAAACCCACACACACGTTTGACTCTTTCCATTTGGTCTGAAAAGTAGGAGACCAAATGATCTATTGTCCTGCCTTTTCTCTTCTCTCTCTCTCTCATAATATAGTCACAGAATGGTCCTTCGGAAAGTCTCTGCTTTTCTCCTCCTCCACACACACATTTGTCCTAACTCATAACTAATCCATCTCATCGTTTTTGGTAGTTTCCATCAATAAAATAATAATAGAAAAATGGTAGAAAGAAAAATGTACAAGACTGAACAACCTTTCAAAGCTTCAAACTGAATTGGGTTTTCTTTTTGGGGGATGCTGTTGATTGTTTGTGGCTTTGTGCAGAGATTTATCAACCCGTTGAACCTAACCAAAGCAGTTTTGGATTTTTTTTTTTCTTAATATACTTGACTCTTCAAATGAGTATATATATATATATATATATATATATATATATATATATATATATATTTTCTGTATGGCATGTAGAAAGAAGAGCCTCTCTTCTCAGAGGATCAGATGAAATGACGATTTTTATTCATGTTCAACAACTAGGCTGCCTCGGAATATTTGTCTTTGAATCCCAAGAAATACGAAAAGAAATCGGAAATGAATGAAAATGGCAGCCCATGTTCATAGCTCTTGAAGATGCATTATTTAGTTGCATGTTCATACATATTAAGTTTCTAGATGGTGAATATTAAGATTAGACTACTCTAAATAGGATCTTATCTCACCATGAGCTTATCATCAAATCACAACGTATAGCACAATTAAAACATCAAATAAACATATAAAAACAAATTTTGTAGCTTATTGTTATTCCATTATTTTAACTTGCTCACCAGCATTGCCGGAGTCAAAATGAGCTTGGCATAAACATTTGGCGCTCTGCATGCCCATAGGCAGCGGTGCCGCCCCTAGCTAATCAGTTTCCACATCCCAAACTCTATAAATAGAACCCATTTCAGCCCATTGGAATAAGCATGCCAGTAACCACCCAAGGTGAACTAAACAGGTACGTCTGATAAATATTTCGAATGGCCTGTAAGCAAGTGTTGATTATGTAGCCATTGTAGCAGTTCATGCTCCTTGTGCTTTGGCAATTGAACTCATTGTGGGGAACAAGAATTTGTTAGGATGGATGATCATATGTTCCTTGATCTTTCTTAACTATTGTTGTTTGCCTTCTCCTAATTTCCTTTAAAAGGAGAGTTCTACTAAAATTACAGAGAGTTTGATTCTCACTATCTCTTCTTCTATTTGTTCTCCTATTATTTTTATTTTTATTTTATTTTTATAACATTTTTAACTTTTATGTACTTGGAGAAACTAACATTTTTTTCTTTATTATTCAAATAATTTAAAATATCTTTTTCATTGTTTCATTAGTGTAAAACTCTTACTCTCACTTTTGGACATGCTTTGGCAATAAGTTTAATTTTATTTCAATTTAATATTCAATCTAATATGTTCAATATTATCGTCAACTTAAATATTTACTAAAAGTTTAAAAATTCTATGTTATATTTAGTATACAAGAATACAAGAAGTTAGTTACATGGATAGCACAATATGACCCATTCAACTTCACAAATGGGTTAAGTCAAATTACATATTAATTGATAAACTTGTTAACACAATTCTAACCTGAAAAACCTATTAACGTGATTCTAACAAGATGAACTTGTAAACACTGTTCTAATTCATTGAACATTTAAAATTTAAAATTTCTAAATGCATTATTTTAAAATACCTTTTATTTTCAGTTTTAACTTTTTATAACCTTAATTAATTTAATTATTGAATTTTAATTATAATATAGTTATAATGTAGAAGTATATTTAGATTTTAATTTTACACTTGTTTATAACTTTATTTAATGTTTTAATTATAAAATATTTTTTAATCTTTATAATGAAATATAAATTTTTTTTACTTAGATTGTTATTTACTTTTTTTAACTATCTAATATTTATAATTAAAAAAAATATTTTTAATTTAAATTAATAAATTTATATGAGTTAAATGGGTCATAATTGGGTCATTTTCAACACGATTAAGCAAAAGAGGTTTAATAGTTGGATGGATTGATTGCTCAAACTTGAACATGATTAATTAATTAAATAGGTTAGACAGGTTGAATAGTTAAACTTAAATATGACTCATTCATTAAATGAGTGAAAAGAGTGAACATGAGCACGATTACACTCAAGAAGAACACCAGTTGGATGAGATTCAAGTGCCAATGCAGGAGATATGTGTGAACCTCGTTCGGCAACCAATCATCAACCCTCCAACCCAACGATACACTCGAAGCTCATCAACTTGCTAAGTACTAAGCACAGTTGGAAGAGCTAAGGGAGACTACCAATAGGCTCCGAAGCAAAAATGAGGAAATTGTGTGTACCCTAATCGGAAGTATCGGTCTAACAAGCCCGAATAAAAACATTCAGTCACTTATTTGTGTTCGAGAAGGACTATTCAATCAAACATAATTGGAAACAAGGTTTAAAATATTCGAATATTTTATCGATATTTTACTGATTTTTCAATTTTTCATGTTTTAATATTTCATTGATATTTTCAAACATTTTATCAATATTTCATTGATTTTTTTTATTATTAAATAAATAAATTATAAATATTTTATTTCTACATTTGATTTAATTTATTACCAAAAATATAAAAACATAATTTTCTTAATATGTCTTTTCTATATAATCTATATATTTATTAAATATAATAAATATAAATATTAAAAAAATTATACATATATTATTGTTTATTTGATATCATTGAAACATTTAAATTAAAATGGATTATAATTTCAATATTAAATATATTTTAAAATTAAACATATTATCATAATAATATTATAAAATAATCTATAATGTAACTTAATAATAAATGTACACTTATAAAATTTATATTTTTATCGAAAGATATTATTATCAAATATAACAAATTATATATATATATATATATATATATATATATATATATATATATATATATATATATATATATATAATTATTATTTTTTTTAAATAACTTTAAAATATTTATTTTTATTTCTTATATAATTTTTAAATATTTTTAATATTTTTAAAATTTTCATTAATTTATTTATCACCGATATTTTCGATATATCTTCGATTTATTTGATATATTCGTAAAATGAAATATCGTTTCATCTATTGGAAAAGGGCCTGATGGAAGGACCTTAGGAGCCATGACATCTGACACAAATCATATCTGGCACCATAGCTCGAATAAATCTTGATGGAAACCTCGCACTTCAGAAATTTTGGGCATGAACCTCGAAGGCTAACAGGACAGCATACGCAGAGTATGAGGTACGGCTCCCAAAGCGAAAAGACATAACCAGTAGAGTATTTTCCGAGGGAAGCAACATGCGCTGCCTAACACACACCACCTCGATCAATAGCAAGCATTATGAAGTTCCATAAGTTTGACTTGACAAGAGCTCCTTCTTAAGAAAAAGTTGACTCCATGACCACCAATCAGGGCACGCCCAAAAGAAACTATAAATCCTGACAAAGGATGAGCAAGAGGGGCAGAAAAACATGGAGAGAAAAACAAACTGAAGGGTAAGGAATCAAGAATTTGAGAAAATTGGTGGCTATCTTGGATCGACCATAAGAAAGTGGTCACTAGTCTACATTGGGGCAACCCCAATCCTTGAAGTAGTCAAGCACCAACAAAAATGGTTGTATAAATCAATGCAGCAGCGCAAATGCACTCAAGTGTAGTAAAGATCGATCACCAGCTAGTAAAGAAACCCTGCCAGCTCTCCAATGGATCACATTATCTGGGACAAACAACAATTGTAGATATTAATGACCATGATTCATATTGGGAAGAGGAAGGCACAACCCACTCGCAATGGGTAGGGCCTGATCTGAGTGAGGCTACCAATCCTGCACTAGAAAAGAACTGAGTATATCATTCCCTAGGATGCACCCATGTGTCTAGCAAGTTGGGTGCAATGATTTCGGGAATCTCACCTTGGTCGGAGCCCCCTGTCTGGGCACCGATAAGAATGACATCTTGGCTTCTTAATGACATGTTGTCCACCTCACTCTTAGATCGAATTTTGAAGCATGGTCATCCACTAGGGTTCGTTGTGCCGAAGTTTACAATGTATGACGACACCTTTGATCCGTTTGACCACTTAATGCACTACCAACAAGTCATAACCTTGGATATCGACAACCATCTACTACTATGCAAAGTCTTTCCGGGGAGTCCTCATGGATCGACTTCCTCCTAACTCTATCTGTTGTTTCCATGAGTTGTCAGAAGTTTTTATGGCTCATTATCTTTGTTCCGCCCGCCCGCATCAAGGGCTCGATAGTCTTAACAACCTTAAGATGATGGAATATGAAACATTGCGTGATTTTATGAAGAGGTTTGGGCAGACAGTGACACAAATAAAGACTTACAGCATGGAGACGATAATGTAGGCATTCAAAAGAAGCTTCGTGCCGAGAACATCCTTCTTCAAGTTCATTTCGAAGAAACCACCGGAGACCATGGATGACTTTCAAAAAAATAACGAGTATGTCATGTTGGAAGACATTTTGTGCACCACATTGTAGAAAATTGTGGCAACCTCACATGCTCCCTTGAAGGAAAGTGCTAGATGGGTCGGGAGCCCCCAAATGGCAAGAGAACTAAAATAAGCGAGTCAAGCGGTCGCCCTACCCCATAATTCACAAAGCTTTCTCTCGGCTATACGCAATTGTTGCCCATCATTCAGAATTTAGACGGTTTTTGGTGGTTCCACCCCATGAGAGGAGACTCAAGCCAATGAGATCAAAGTCGGTTCTACGAGTATCACAGGGATAGGGGGCACACCACAGAGGAATGTTGCCACCTTCATTACTAAGTGGAGTGGCTTATTCCAGCGGGGATGCTTCAACAGTATGTAGAAAAACCACATCTGTCTATAAGGGGATATCAAAACCCCTACGCAGCAGCCACATTTGCAACCATTAACAGTCATCGAATGAAGGTCGGTAATACATGTGATACATGAGGGATCCGCGAACAAGCAGTGACAGGACGATAAAAAAACCAGAACTATGATAAATGCAGTAGAATGAGCGACATCCATTAACAACATTTAATATGTCTTCACTCCTAGAAGCGTCCTCTCCAGCAAAAGTTTAACGGTCTAGGAGTAACTGCAAAGCACCCGACAAAATATTAAAGGCCTAGGGTGCCCACAAAGCACTCCACCAAAAACTAATGGCCTAGGAGTGCCCGTAAAACACCCGAAAAAATATTAACAGCCTAGGAGTGCCCACGAAGCACTCTACCAACAACTAACGACCTAAGAGTGCCTACAAAGCACCAACCAAGCCTTAGGCCACGAAGCATTTTGTTAAGCCTAACATAATGCCCATGAATCATTCAACCAAGCCTAAAACAATGCCCATAAAGCATTTGGACAAGTAGAAAAGAATGCTAGTGAAGTATTCGACCAAACCTAAAAGAATGTCCATGAAGCATTCGGCCACAAAGAATGCCCATAAAGCATTCCACCAAGCCTAAAAATATGCCTATGAAGCATTAAGCTAAGCCCAACAGAATGTCTGCAAAACACTCGGCCAGACCGCCAGCAAAAAGCTGATGAGTGCCCACGAAGCACTCGACCATGCCACATGAACTTAGCGGCTTAGGTATTCTTACAAAGCACTTAGCCATGCCACTAGAAAATTGCTAAGATGTGCCCATGAGGCACCCAGATCTTGCGACTTAGGTGTGCCCACAAAGCGCCTAGCTAAGCCACGCAAGCCTTGCAACCTAAAAATGACCAGAAAGCACTGGACTTGTAGTACTCCTAAACACCCAACCAGATCAAAGCCATTAACAACTAATCGACACACAATCAAATTACAACCCAAAAACAAACACCCAATAAACTTAGGAAAATACAGAAAACATATTGCAAATATCCAGTGAAGTCCAAAAAAGTATCGCACATATCCATTACATAAAAAAATGTCCATAACCAAAAAGGGGGAAGATTCCCCCCACAATTCTCTCATGCAACAACATCAGAGTATTGTCGGTAGCCTCCCTAGTCTCGGGTACGTTGCTAACAGCCCTCTCAACATCAACCACATTCCTAGGTGTTGGAGCACTCCTGCCCATGAAAAATGGCATATTGTATCACCGTTGGAGAATGATCATTTGAGGTGATATTCAGGTGAAAGTATCTGGGGTGATATCCGAGTGAAAGCATTTGGGTATGGAAAAAACCCTAGCCCAACTAGGAATGGCAATGGGGCGGGTTCGGGACATGTCATTCCCATGCCATTCCCGCACCTGATTATATAGTTATTTCCCATCCCCGGCACAAACCCGTGTTGAGGCAGGTTGATTGGTCCCCATCCCCGTTAACAAAAGAATTAATAACCCCATCCCCGCCCCGTCCCGAATGTCCATTGAGCCCTAACCCTAATTGGTGATGAGTAGATCTTATACCTAAATGCACTTTCCTTTCACTGCAAAATAACGAGATTATGATAATATACCAAATATGAAAAAATAATATCAAAGTTGAAATTAACACCACAACAATCAATAATTTTAAGCTCATAGTTAGTTTAAATGATTCAAAATTAATGCAAAACAGGAAAAAAAAAACCATTTGAACAATTTATAAGAGCATAGAATGAACAATGAACCAAATGGAAAATGGGTTAATATCAGCCATGGATGTGAATCCCTCTTCAAGCCAATCTTTGAACCAAAACTTCATCAAATCCACTACTTCAAAGGTTTTCGCGTTCCTTTTGAGTTGTGCTCTCGAACAAAGACTTCAAGGTGATGCTCTAGATGATTGTGTTGCACATATTTAGGGCAAGGAGACCAAAGTCTATGACTAGTTTGATGTCGCGATAGAGGAGTTTTGGGCTCTGAGGCTAAACCAAGAGCAAAATGGAATTGATTTCAGAGTATTTTAGTTGGTGTGAGGGAGGAAGAAAAAATGGTATTGATCCTGGAGTTAGGGTTTTAGGTGGTGCATTAGAGGAAGAAGAAGAAGTGGCTGTCAGAATTAGGGCAAATGGGAAGAATGAAAGACAATGTATCAGAGGAAAAAGAAGAAAAAGGAGCGGTTGTCAGAATTAGGGCTCGCAAATAGGAAAGAATGAAGTATATATATACAAGGAGTTTTCTGACATTTTACTAGTAATTAAAAGATAAGTTTGTAAATTTATATCTAGGGTGGGGCAGGGTGGGTTGGAACAAAATCCATACCCGTCTCAAACCCGATTCAAGTTTTTAAAATATTCCTAAATCCGACCTATACCCATTTTTTATATTTCACACCTGTCCCAATAGGGGCGGGGCAGAGCGGGTTACCCGGTTAGCCCACAAAATTGCCGCCCCTAAGCCTAACTATCCCATTTATAATGATGTCAAATGCATTAAGTAACCACCCCTTCGTTATAATGGACACGAAACCCAAAGGGCAACTCATCATGCCTCCCTTTGCACAATTTTCCATGCGATAGGACAAAGCCTAAGTAGCACGTCCCCTCGATATTTTTCAAATATCATAAAATCTCGCCTCATTTGCTCTCTCACCCAAAATTCCGGGCTATGACTACTCAACCAGTGAAAGGATGATAATGCGTGTACATACAAATACTTTCGATCCATTTTTATAATGTCTATTCATTTTATTCGGGTTTAGGTCAGTCATGTAAACTTGATTGAAGTCATTTGACATAGCCTAACTGAGGCATCTAGAAAAAGCACCAGTCAAAAGATGGCTCCTAGCTTTGGTAGCATCTAGAACGTGGCCTTGTAATATGTAAGTGGTGTTACATAATTTCAGGCGCATGAAGATGAACGTATCATTGAAGTGCAGAATATGCCTCCATGTGTGCAATAGTAAATCAAAATAATTGGTTATGTTATCATGGATATCAACCTATAAAAGAGAAAACAAGCCAATTATATGGGATTATTCTTTCTTACTCGACATTCTGTGTACCAACAACACCTATCCATAAAGCTGCTCTAACAATATATATATATATATGCAGAAAATTGCACATCATTGAAAGATGTCTCATATCATGTCACTCCCCAAGACCAACTCCAAGGGCATGACGGTCATTTCACACCTCAAACCCAAAGACTTAAAGTGTAACCTGACCCAAACAATTATCTTATAACTGGAAGTTACCAATTACTAAATACCTGTTTAGAATAGCGGAACAAAATTCTAAAATCTTCAAAACTTTACTTCAAAACTAAGCATCCATCAACCAAAATCCATTATCCAAATAAATTGTAAACTCAAACAATTAAAGTGCTAACAAAAATTTTCATAATCTCCAAATCTCAACTTCAAACTATCATAAAAAAAAATAAAAATAAAAAGTTTAATATCTAAATAGCTTCCAAAAATCAAATAATCCAAATGAACATAAACTTATAAGCTAATAATGTCCAAAAATAACATCCTAAGCAAAATCCTAATGATGACCATTCCCCAACCTAGCCATCACTCCTTGCCCGAACTAAGGGTACCTGAAAAATTATCAACAAAGGGGAATAAGCTTAAAGCCCAATAAATAATATTAATACAATTTCATGGATTAAATAGTTTCAATCATACTTGTAAATAGGAGATTTAGTGTAAAATCATTTTCATAAGAACGTTTGAGTACAAATATGCTAATACATTTTAAGGGGTTTAACAAAATTTTTTCCTTTATACCAAATCATTTCATATCCATTTCAAATCAAATACATTTCAATTGTTTTCACTCTGATTATCAAATAACAAATACTACCCATTTAAGTGGGACTTTACAAATAGGTAGCTAGCCTCAGATGTTCCTTTTTAAGGTGGACGAAACCAAACACTAATACAATAATATATTTGATCCATACTTAAAAGCAAAATTAACAATCACACATTTCAAACAACATATGTATATATATATATATATATATATATATATATATATATATATATATATATATATATATATATATATATATATATATTTTATTTTGCAAAATCTGTATTGATTTCCCTTACCTCAAAAGAAGTCTTCAAAAACTTGGGAGAAAAATAATTCAGGAAAATATACTCTTCACCTAACAAAGTATAAGAGAAATAATTATTACTATTTATCTAAAATTGCAGGTTTGACAATCCTAAAATTTTAGGTATTCAAATTAATGTTTTTAATTATGAAAGATAATTTAATCTATTCCTATTTTAGAAAAATTAATAAATTTCTAATTCATATAAAAATTAAATTTTATTTTCAATTTATTTCTTTCTTAGGGCACAACATAATTTAATTAAACTACAATTTATTCTACTCATTAAATTTTTTCCACTAAACATAAACTATATCCCCAACAATACTCCATTATTGCTAACATAATATAATATATTAACCATCAAACACCATCCGTACACATTTTCCTTTATTATTAATATTACAATTTTTTTTTTCTTTTCACCATTCTTCATCTTCCACAAGCACGCATTCTTCTTTTTTTCTTTCTTTCTTTTTTTAAAAAAACTTCCTCTAGTGCACACGCGTTCTCTTTCTTTCTTTCTTTCTTTTTTAATCCCTTAAGCCACATATAACAATATATTTATTTATTTATTTATTTTAAAAAAATTCATTACTTAGATCTATTCATCTAAGAAATTTTGAATTTCCTTATTTTCATCAATAGAACAATCTATATTCCTAATTTCAATATTTTGACCTAAAAGTTTTAAATAGGTTAACCCTAGCCTAAATCGAAATCTTCCAAAGAATCATTTAAAAAAAAAAAAAAAAACTTAAGATTTCTCAATTTCTAACAATAAAACCACCAATAATCCTAAATTTCCAATATTTTGATATTAAAACGAATTAAAAAAATAAACTAACCCTAATCTAAATAATTTTTTTTTTCAAAGAATAACTAGAGTATTTAGAACTAACTAACGAATATAATATATTAATTTAAGGTTAGAATCTTACCTAGAAAAAACCTGAACTTCAACTCTGAATCTCTAACTCTTGAGCCATACGATATCCAATTCTCTACTTCTTGTTGATAAGGTTTTTTGAATGGAGAAGACAAGAGGAAAAGTCCAATTTATACCTAGGATTTTTAATTGTAAAAGAACTCTTTCACCCTTAATGAATTTAATTAATTATTTAATTACTTTATAAATTACTATTTTGCCCCTAGATTAAATTTTGGGGTGTTACATATCAAGTACTTAAGTCACTACTTCCAACTGGCCGGCAGCAAAAGTGCAAGTTCATGGTGAGTTCTCTCTATATCCCATATATCATTGCTTTAATTATTATAAAAAAAAAAAAAAGTCTAGCGATAAAGTTCATATTATATATTATTACAAAAAAAAGGTCTTGTAATTAGTTGTGTGTTTTATTTTTGTAATTCCTGAGATCTTGTTAAAGTATGAGAGATATGGAGACAGTTTGTTATGTTTCCTTAGTTTTTTTCCTTAATAAAAAGAAACTAAAATTAAGTTGACAAAAGAAAAGTGTATTCAAATAATACATAATTTAGTAATAAATGTTTAATGAAGGAAAGCAACAATTTCTATCTTTCAACATCCTAATCATTTTCATTCTACAGGGTTGTCCCGTCCATCGCTTTCTGAAACTGGGTGGAACCTTTGCGGCATTAAAAACATTTATTTATGGGAGTAGAATACTAGATTGGATAACGTATCAGAGCTCAGGAAGTGAAGTAAAACCAAAGCTACCTCCAAATTGGTTTAATTCCAACTTCCTGGGTTTTGCTTTTAGTTTTATCATTTTTGGCCACTTCTCTCGCATGTTCATGTTAAAAGCGGATGTCTCGTTTGATTGGACATCTAGTGATGATTCTTTCCCCATTGATATCATGATTTTCGATATGATTTTCTATAAGAGAAGGTTGAAGTCGGATCACGTGTGCCTGTTTTATGTACCACTTCCCCAATGGAGGAATTGCTCTCAAGTGACTCACATCAAGGTATCATTTATGGCATACTTCAAGGAGGGTAAGATTGAAATTAAGAGGTGTGGGGTTGGTCTAGTGTACAATAATGAAGATGGGAATCACAACAATCCCCTAATGATCCAATTCAACTCTATTTCCTCTCCTCTTTCTCCTCCTAGTAAGTCAACCGTTGTCCTTGAAGAAATCCATGAGGAGGAACCTACAGGAAATGGGTGCTCTAATGTTAATGGCTCAAAAGAAGAGAATTCTAAATACCATATTGCTGATGAGGAGGAGCCCAATACTGCAACTGCCGACTCTGAGGATCACTCTAAATCAGATATCTTTGAAATGCAGTTATTAATGATGACATCCCTTGATTAGGAGAAACAGACCATACAAATGCTTAATATGCACCCAGATCTTCCTATAACATCTCTTGGTGAGTTGTGTGTTACTTTTCTTTTATTTTCTTTTCTGCTTTTCTTTCTTATATGATTTTGAGTAGATGTCTTAATTAAGACCAATCTTCCAGAACTTAATTAACTGGGTTGATGGATTGCTGAGGGGATTATTCTAGTGAAGGAGGAGGAGCAAGCAAAGGTAGGAGAGTAAGGAAAAGGTCTTGTAACAGAAACCAATCTTCCAGAATCTAATTGTTGTTGTATTTTTTTTCTTCATTCTATGTAACTAAAGGATTCACAGTACTCTAATTTGTTAGATTCTTAACTTGATACATTTATCACAGGTTTCACTACAATATGAAGTATCAGTTACTATGCAACCAAGTGATTGCATGCTTCAAAACCTCAGTAGAACTCAGAGCCTTACATTTGATTGCATTCCTTTTACTATCTCCACCTTGCATCATACTCCCTATATCTCAACATATTAATAAGCTTCAAAACTCAAATAAAGCCTGCATTTGATCTCACACTCTCTTACTTGGCCTCACTTCTATTTGGTTATAATTTAAATATGGTATTTTTGGTCCGATTTTCTTTCTCCATTGTAGAACCATAGTTTTTAAGTAGGTCATAAGTAAATTTGAGTCATTCCTTTGTTTTTTGAGTTGATTTCTATGCCTCACCATGCAACTTGTTGCTCCTATTTTATTTCTATTTCACATGCTGTTGGTATGCTTAAAAATGATTGTAAGTGAGAATTTGTGACTAAAAGGAAAAATAAAAAATAAAAAAAAATAAAAAAACTACTAGTCAAGAAATAGAAAAAAGGGAAAGTTGTGTTTTGGGCTTCCCATCCTAACATAATAGCATTTTCAAAACCCAATAATGGGAAATATGATAATCAACTTTTAATATGAAAAGTTTTATCATTTTTGTGCACTTTGAGCCGACTCCATCTCTTGTGCCCAAATTGTCCCTCCGTTTCTCCAACTCAGAATCCTCAACATCATCCCAACCTCCATACCACCCTATCTCATTTGGAAGCTTTCTCTCATCTTTCTTCATTCCTGAAAACCCAAAATCTCTCATTTTAGTTTAGAAATCCAAATCCAAAACTCCAAGACGATGTCAAAATGCATTTTTTGGCTGGTCTAGGAGCCATGGGAGTCTAAGAGAATCCAAGAAAAATGAAATGGAGCTCGGGTGGAGAGAGTGGGTACCCAAAAATCGAAACCCTAACCTCCAAATGTGTCCTAGGCTAGCAAATCTGTGTCCAAGATAGCTCTATCAGTAAGAAATAACACAAAACATCTCTCCTAGACCATTAAATTGGTGAAGCCCTTGAAGAACTAGAGGAAATGGTGCAGAAAATGAAGCACAGTAGACTCTTAAAGTATTGGGTTCCGACGAACCGATCGACCAATCCTCGATCGGTGACTGTACCATAGGTACTACCTTAAATGACCTTAGGTACTACCTTAATTAAGCTTAGGTATTACTTGTGTGAAGCCTCAAAACTTCATTTATGGATATTACTTATTTATGACCTTTAGAGCATGTCATTTTGTGATTAATTAGTGTGATTAGTTGGTTCAACTTTGGTATTTTGGTGACTGTATCTTAAGTACTACCTTAATAGCCCTAAGGTACTACTTTAATCCACCTTAGGTACTACCTTAACTGACCTTAGGTACTACCTAAGTAAAACTTGGGTTCTACCTATCTGAAGTCTCAGAACTTCATTTGTGGATGTTACTTACTTCATTTAGCAAGAAAGATAAATATTATATGTGAAAAAATTTATGAGAAAAATGAGATAGAAATGTGAGGAGAGACACTTGATTAAATAAGAAAACTCATTACAGTATAGATGTAAGAATGAGTAAAAACCACCTAATAGAGATACAAAGGTGAAGATGAAGATACAAAAAATCCATCAATCAAGAAACTAATCTTAGGGGATTAAGCTCACAAAAAATATCTAAGTGACCTATGTGACCTAAGTGGATAGTGCCAAAGTGAATTAAGTGAAAACTAAACCAAGGAGATATCCAAGTGATTAAAAAACATGCCAAGTGACTTAGGAGTACACCTAATGGGCCAGCTGCATCTAAATGGGCCTAGGGTGACAAGAACACCAAAAAAACGGTCGATCCGATTGAGAAAAATTCTCAAATTTTGATAGAGTGTCCCTCGAGGAATAAGGAATCCAACAAAAAAAAACAAGGTGCACAATTCCGAGCTTGGATGAGAGAGAAATAACTAAACAAGCCAGAGTGCTCCCGACTTAGATGGGCTTCAGCGAACTTCAACTGAACTACAGTCTTTATGAAGACCTTAACTTCTAACCTGTAGTATGATACAAACCAAGGAATTGACCATGACGACATTTCATAATGGACCAAATGCTCGCACTAAATCGAACCATAGGTGGACTCATGTGATGTCCGAAAACTGATTAACCCCAACAAGGGCCCCATGGCCATGACATACAAAGGTTGGGTGCGGGCGATACCCCTAAGATACATGCAAGTGTCAAGGGACAAAATTGAGGGTCTACAGTAGGAATTTGGAGTATGAGCGGAATAGGGAAAACAACCCTTGCTAGTGCTATTTACAGAAAAATCAGTGGTCACTTTGAAGTGTGTTGTTTTTTTGAAAATGTTGAGGAGGATTTGGAAATGAGGGTTTAATAAGATTACAACAAAAGTTTCTTGCTCAACTATTGGAGGAACCAAATCTAAATATTAAGGTACTCACATCTATAAAGGAAAGGCTCCACTCGAAAAAGGTCCTTATTGTTCTTGATAATGAGAATGATCCAATAATATTGAAATGCTTGGTTGGAAACCGGGAGTGGTTTGGTCGAGATTTAATTATGATGAAGCTCAAAGGTTCCTTTCACATTATTTGTTAAAACATGAAATTCTTAGAGATGATTTCATGGAACTTTCAAGAGAAGTAATAGGTTATGCTCAAAGCCTTCCATTGGCTCTAGAAGTTTTAGGCTCTTTTTTATTTAGCATGACCAAAGAAGAATGGAGAAATCAATTAGACAAATTGAAAAGTACCCCTAATATGAAAATTCAAGAAGTACTTAAAGTAAGTTATGATGGGCTAGATGACAAGGAGAAGAATATATTTCTAGACATTGCATGTTTCTTTAAAGGAGATGATAAAAATTATGTAATGGAAATACTAGATGGTTGCAACTTCTTCTCATTTAGTGGAACACGAGCTCTCATTGATAGGTCACTCATAACCATTTTTTCAAATAAGTTGATGATGCATGACCTAATACAAGAAACGGGTAGGGAAATTGTTCGTCAACAATTCCTTGAAGAGCCTGGTAAACGCAGTGGATTATGGTTCCATGAAGATATCTATGATGTATTGAAAAAAAATATGGTAAGAGCAAAAAATATAAAATTTATTTTTTGTAAACAAATTAAGATTAGAAATCAAGAATTATTATGATTTAAATAGTTATGTGTTGATAAATTTTAATCGAAAGATACTCTTTGGATAGATACCAATATTTGCATAGATACCCTTTGAGATCACTACCTAATGATTTTAATCCAAAGAATCTTGATGACCTTTTCATGTCTTATAGTCACATTAAAAAGCTTTGGAAAGAAATAAATGTATGATTATGATGTATTCACATTATTTTCTTTAGAGACATGTAACCTAAGTAACCTAACCCACACACCCATTTCTAGTTTGTGAACTTGCTTTGTTGTTTAAGGAGACACATGATTTGCTCTCTTATTTTGTTTTTACTTTTAAATATAAATAAAATAAATTGTAACCCCAAAACTCAATTAAAAAATTAGTTTTGAAAGACAACTAAGATCATGGAATTGTGCATATTGGTATTTTTTAGAATCATAAAAGAGTATAATTTCATAATGGTTATAAAATATTATGATCTCTTATCTAAATACAGAACCAAACAAACAAATCATCCAAATTATATCAAGAACTAAATTAAAAAAAAAAAAATTGCAAAATCATCAACCATAATAGTTGCATTCCAGCCCTAGGTTTTCATCACTGCCGGAACCCCATATCTCTATTCTATGCATACGTTCAACCACAAAGGAGCCTATGATTATCATCCAAGTAAGTAGGGAAACACCAGAAGAACATGCTCAACCAGGAAAGCAGAACACTAATTCTATAATAAGATGGAAATCACTCCATCATAACTAATGCCTCTGGAAGAATAGACAATCAGATCCAACAACAGCAGCAGCAAAGCAAAGACATGAAATCAGCAAATCATAATGCTTCCAAACCTCTGAAATCAGCATCATGAATCCCGCCAGATCTTAGGGCTTACTTTTGGACCTGAAACATAAGACGATAAGCGATAAGCAAGAAATTACTTGGTAGTTAGACGACTCAACACTATTCGGACTCTTTTAGGAGTAGAAGGCGATCTGAGGCAGTATTTGGAGGGACTGGAGGATGTTGATTCCGTTCCCATCCTCATTGGGGCTTCTAGGCTAAAATCCTTCCTCATTTTCAAAATTAAGAGTCGCCCATGGCACCTTCAAGGCAATTTCTGGAAATATAAAGTTGGCAGAAGACCAGAAACGAAATCCAAACAGGAATATGTTTATCATTCAAGCTCTACTGCTCACTAACAATACAGAAAATGGAGGATTAAGCAGAATCCCTAATAATTTGATGACAAGATCCAACCTAAAATTCATTCAATAGTAGAAGAGAGGAGGAAAGAACCCTAGAAATTGAACCTTTTAGCTGATTGTCAAAAAGATTAAGTTGATTTGAAGAACTTGGAATTCCGTGGTCTTGTCTTGTTGAAGTGGAAGTGAGAGAGAGGGTGGTCGTTGCAGCAGTGAATGGCATTAGGGCTCGAGAAGACGTTGGGTTTCAAATAGAAGGCCGGGTTGTATCAAGAATTTTTTTTTATAAAAATATTATTAAAAATAGTTGTTAAAAAAATAAATACAAAAATAATGAGACTTTTAATCACTTATTTTATTTTTGCACTGAATTTATCTTTTCAAATGATGAATTACTTTTTGGCTCTTAGTAAATCTAGTCTTCTAGAACGATTCAACATGTGTGAGAAATAATGTGTCTTCTTCATCAATTTGTTAAATCCTTATTCAACTGCATCTCAATTGAGACATCTAAACAAGGAAAACACAAACAGAAATTAAAGAAAAGAAACACTCACCAGAAATTATCAAGCTTCATCACCCCTAAATTCTGCAACCTCATAATAATCGACTTTATGTTGAATTAACAAATGTTTATCCCGAGTAGTTATGATAATTCTACTCCCTTGACCAAACCAATCCTGATTTCCGGCTAAATGTTCCAATATTGTTAGATTATTCACATTATCAAGAACAACAAGGACCTTTCTTGAGTGGAGCCTTGCTTTTATAGAAGTGGATCCTTTTATTTTGAGATTTTCTTCCTCCAATAATTGAGAAAGAAGTTTATCTGCTAAACTGGTTAAATCCTGCTCTTTGAAATCATTCGCAATTTCAAGAAAGGAGCAAGCTTCAAATTGGTCGGAAATTTGGTTATAAATAGCTCTAGCAAGGGTTGTTTTCCCTATTCCGCTCATACCACAAATTCCTACCATCCGAACATCATCTGACTGCAAACACAATAGCATTCTCAGTTCTTGAATGCGGGATTGTATTCCAACCAGGTTCTCTTCAATATCACTTGTGGATGTATTTAACAACTTCTTCAAAAGTTTCCCAACGATTTCTTTGATTAGCAGAGGCTCATTCCTGCAATATTTGAACCATAAACATGTATAATAAGTTTAATTACCCACAAAAAGTTAGTAAGAGTAAAAGAAATAGTGGAAGATGTCATGATCATATTAGTTAGTACTATATCTAATTTTACAAAATTCCAATAAAAAAAAATTGAATTTTATGAACTTTATCCTCTTATCAGATAACATTAATTAATAACCGGGTATTCTTATAGCCTTTGTATTCTAATAACTGACAAGTGAATTAGCAATAGCATTCAAAGAGGCATATTTAAAAATTTAAAACAAAATTAAGAGAGAAAAATTACTTGTTCCTTGAATCCCAGCCAGATAAATTTGCAACTTCAGTCAGAGCGTCCCTCCAAATTTTCACCCTCTCCCCGTTCTCCTCCAAATTCTCTTCATGTTTAGCCAAGGCTTCTCCAAATTTTCCCCTGTGATTCCGCACATCTGATGGATCCACGTTGTAGAAAATTGGTAGAACCCTCTCCTCCTTGGATCTATTGCATTCTAGTATCTTGACCATCTCCTCCAAGCACCACCTAGAAGATGAATAGTTTTCCGACAAAACAATGATAGAAAACATGGAGTTTTCAATAGCTGTAATGAGTGCAGGGGATATGACTCGACCTTTCTCGAGCTTATCCTCATCACAGAAAGTGTTGATTCCTTTGGTGCGCAACGCCTGAAGGAGATGGGCAGTGAAATTGTTGCGGGTGTCGTCTCCTCTGAAACTGAGGAAGACATCATAGCTCTTCTGAGAAGAAGAAAAAGTAGCAGCCATTGGGAAGTAGCTAGAGAGTTGAAGTCGAAATTATCCTGTAGGAAAGAAAAGGAATTCTGAAACACAACGCGAGAGGTCTTTGTATCATCAACGAGAACTGAATTGAATAATAGAGCTAAATTTGCTGAACCGGGAAGCACAAAGGAAAGCACGAGGCAATTACAAGAAAAGATGAAAGCCGCGTGATATTTGGTAAAGCAGAACGCTGGTGTCGGGCCACAACCACAAGGCAAGCCGCGTGGACGTACTTGGTCAAAAAGGTCAAAAATAAAGTCTACTTCACAAGACTGCAACCACCGGGCAAGCCGCGTGAACGTACTTGGCACTCACCCACCATGCTTCTCTCCTTTTGCTTTGCTCCTTCCAGGCACTTGTCTATATCTACAATCCTCAGTTCATACCCTTTAAAATTTAATCCAATGGCCAGAGCTAAAAGTGCTTGAATCCAATGGTCAGGAATAACCCCATCTTAATCCCATGGCAAGAAAAAATCCTGTTTAAATTCCAGGGCCAAGTTTCCTCCCTTCTAATTCAAAGGGTAGATTTCATCCCTTTTGATTAAAAGGTCATATTTAATCCCTTTTTAATTAGTCCAAGGAATATAAAGAAATATAAAATCTCACTTTACTACTGCAAATTAAGAAAAAACCTCTACACTATTAGCTATGAAAAAAGAGTCAAAAAGGATTTAAGTGTTGTTGATAAGTTCTCAATTACACCTGAACTTAAACATAATTAAGTTTTATTTATAAAATTTTTAGTTAAAGTTGAGTTCTCAATTAGAATATTCACATGGATTTAATTATGTTCAAGTTTCACCATGAAGAACAAACTTAATTGAGGTTAAGTTCTCATGTAAAATATTCACTTAAAATTAACTGTAATTGAGTCATAATTTATGAAGGACTTAATGAAGGTTAAGTTCTCAATCAAAATATTAACTTGAATTTAAACTATGGTTGGTTAAGTTTCATTTTATAAATAATAATTCAACTCCTATTGAGGGCATTTTAAACATAGATAATTGCAATAAAACCTATGAATAAACGTGTTATATTTGTCATTCCAAATAATAAGTTCATCCAAGTATTTAATTGTTTGTGATTCTATAAGATTAAGTCTATCACATTACTATAAATTTATATAATTGTTCATCCAATATATTCACAATAATAATCCACATTGGACCTGCATTGTTGGATTGAATTAACCATGGACCTAATCCCTAAAGTGTGTATATATATATATATATATATATTAAAAAATAATAATTTATATGTGTATTATAATTTGTTTTATTATTTTTTAATATTTCATCCAAAATTTCTATATTTTAAAAAGTTGATAAGGTGATTGTCTCAAAAACATTTTTTGAAAAACTACTTTTGCTAAAAGCATTTTAAATAAAAACACTTATCAAATGCACTTTAAAAATTTGTTTGACAGTACTTTTAGGAAATATTTATAGTATAAAAATGTTTTCAAAATAAAGAATAATGTGTTCAACAAAATTTAGAAAGTATTTTTAAATAATTGAAAAATCATTTACAGTATTTCTAGAAAAAAAAAAACATTTGACTAGTGATCATCATAAAAATACTTTCATTAAAAGTATTTCAAATAAAAATAATATCAAATGCACCTCAGATAAATTTTTGACTCTTCGAAAAAATATATCCATATATATATTATAACAAACATACAATTATGTTGCATATCAGCACATGATGTATCTTAGAAAAAATGGTATTTTTACGCAATGATGGGGAATAAAGGAATAAGAAGTTTGTATTTTCCTAAAAGATGCATGTGAGATTAGTTAAAAGATGCCTCTGTGAAGTTTGCCTTACTTTTGACGCCCGTCTGCTCACCTACCAAGCAACCTCCTCTCCTCTTGTTTTAAAATTTTCAGGCATTTGTTAGAAGATTCTTAAAATTATCTTCTTCTTTTTTTCTTATTTATTTATTTATTTTTAATAATATCAAATGAGGCCCATGAATGGAACCTACCAAAAGCCTTGTGCATGGCCGACGTATTTGATATTTTAGGATTTCTTTTTAATAGACAAGCATTTTCTCGCACATCAAGTTTTGAAACTCACTTTTTCCTTTTTATTTGGTTTTGAAAATGAGATCAAATATACAAATATTTAATTAAGGTTTATAAATGAAACAAAAACTTAATCTCATTTAAGTTCTTTTTAAATGAAACTTAATCATATTACAACTCAAGTCATTATAATAAAGCTTTCTACAAATGAAAAGCAAACTTAACACCGGTTAACTTTTTTCTAATAAAACTTAATTATAGTGTAGTTCAAAATATCATTTGATTGAAAGCTTAACTGTATTTAGGTTTTTTTTCTTTTATAAATTGAACTTAACTCCCATGCAATTAAGTTGAACACCCTTCATGAGAAATTAATAATAAAAAAGTGAAATGTAAAGATAAATATATTATAAAGACATGGTGAAATGAATATAATAAAAAAAAAAGAGAACGTGATTTTTTTTTTAGGCAATATAGTTTAGATGAACATGAATAAATGGTGGATAGAGCATTATGAGATGATAATTAACCAAAGTGTCTTGTAAAAAATAAAGTAAATTAAAAATATGATGGATGATCATGAAATCAGAAAGAAGGAAAGTTTGAAGTCACGGTACTTAAAAATTAAGCCATGTAGTGAGAGAGATTATGTTGGAATCAATGTTAGAGTGAGAAAGTAAAAAAAAATGTTTGAAAGATAAATGAGTAGGAAAAAAACTAAAATGAACAAAATAAATGGGAACACCGTGCTTTTGGAGGAAAACAAATTAAAATGGTAAAAAAAATAAAAAATATATCATCTTTTAGCAAAATTAAGGAAGGATGTCATTCTTGCCATTTGATTATTATTTTAGCCTATCAAACCAGATAACCTTAAAATAAAATTCTAGAAAAACCAATCAATCGATCAATTTCATCAACCATGGTGTCCAGTTGGCGACCCAACCTACCAATAAATTCTTAATGGCCCAACCACCTCACTATAAATAAATTATACAAAATATTTATGAAATAAATAATAAACTTTAATTTCTACAAAATGTTAATGCAAAGTACTCTAAGCTTATTACAATTAATGTTTTAATATCCCTCATTTAAAAATAAATTTTTTTTAGCATGTTGAGATAAAATAAGTGGGTCAACAAAGACCCTTCTTCTTCGATGATCTTACAGGCATTTAATTTACTTGTTGCAGATGCCACTTGCTCATTGGTATTTCTGCTTTGATTTTCTTTCTCCATGGTAGAACCGTAGTTTTTAAGTAGGTCATAAGTAAATTTGAGTCATTCCTTTGTTTTTTGAGTTGATTTCTATGCCTCACCATGCAACTTGTTTACTCTTATTTTATTTCTATTTCACATGTTGTTGGTATGCTTAAGAATGATTGTAAGTGAGAATTTGGGATTAAAAGGAAAAAAAAACTACTGGTCAAGAAATAGAAAAAATTGGGGGTAGGTTGTGGTGATGACTTTAACAAAAAGATAAAATTGGAATATGTTTATACTTGAAAGGGAAATTTGTTATCATTATTAGGTGGTGCTTGTAATATTATTTGATGGTATCAATATTATTTATTAGTAAAATAACTAACATGGTGTTTTAATATATTTTTGTTTTTTATTTTAAAAACAAAAATAGTATAAAATTTTGAAAGCAATTTTAAATTTTTTATATTTTCTACTATAAATCTTATATTTTTAGGGGAGGGATATAACAATTCTTTTTTTAAATAAAAAATAATAATTTTTATATAAAATATAGGAACTTTTAAATATGAATTACCTTTAATAATAGGGAAGTATATTTTTGTAAGAGGTAAGTTACTAATATTTTATTTTTTAACAAATAGAGAATAATTCGAACCATACTTACAATTTTAAAATGTACTAACTAACAACAAAAATAGAAAACATGCAATACAAACTTCTTTTAAATAACTACGATGGTCAATTGGTCCTTTCTACGAGTACCCCCAACCCCTCTTCCCTTTGCACAACCAAGCCTTACTCGACTTTGACTAAATGGGGAAGCACTTTGTCAAGCTTATTTTTTATCTACGGCATAGAAGGATCCTTAGTTGTGTGTAGCGGCTCAATGAGTTTCTTAATGAGATTTTTTCATCAAGTGATATGCTTTCGATAAATTATATCCACCACTTTTTGTAATATAATTAAGAAAACAAAGTTTTAAAAAATAAAATAAAATAAACTATGCAAGAGAAATGAGATGGAACAAATATGACAAATTCTCAAATTTGTCATATTTAACTTTTATTTTATTTTTTTTTTATTTTTTTTTGAGGGGGAATGGGATGATAATCTATTTGAATAATAAAACATGGTAAAGATAGAGTTGACTCGTCTTAGACCCACCAAACTACATCTCTACCAAGGAGTAAGGATGAAAATATCGGTACTTCGATTTTACGGATATATCGAAGATATATCAGTGGATATTTTGGAAAAAAAAAAATCGATAAACCTAAAATTGATCAAAATTTATAAAAATATAAGAAAAACTTCATAAAAATATAATTAGAAGTATAATGATGTTTTTAAGTTGTTTTATTAAATAATTTGATATATTTATAATATGATTTAGCATATTTGATAATAATATCATATGTATCGATAAAAATATGAATTTTATAAGTGTATATTTATTATTAAATTATATAATATTATGATATTTGATTATAATATGTCTAATTTTAAAATATATATTAATATTAAAATTATGATCCATTTAATTCAATTGTATTAAATAATATAAAATAAATTATGATATATGTATAATTTTTTAATATTTAATTAATTATTAATGATATTAAAAAAAAGAAAATTATAAATCCAAGCCATGCCTCACTTCCACTAAATGAGAGATTGGAGTGGACTTGCTGAAGACTTGTACTACTGCATAAAGTAAATAAAGGGGTCCACTTCTGCAAATTGGTCCTGGAAGCGTGTTAGAGGATTAATGAAAGAAAATGTGATAGAAGAAGCAAGACAAGACACTATAAAGATAGTCATGTGATGTGTGAACATGCATACAATCAAATGCACAATGAAAAAACTCACTTCATTGCTCTACTGCTGATGAGGAGAGCACACTGCAACGGGCCGCTCCAATAATGAGATGCGGCCAAGTAATGCTCGGAATGCAGGCATTATTAGGACAACCCTTGATGAGGAGGAACCTAGAGAAATGCTTGATATGCACCCAAATCTTCTCATAACGTCTCTTGGTGGGTTGTGTCTCTTTTCTTTCTTAATCGGATTTTGAGTTGTTTAGCTTGTGTAGATGTCTTAATTTAGACGAGTTACGACTTTTTAAACAAGGAATTGAAATATCCCATGACACAGTTGGATATTAGATTTCCTTAGGATTACTTCAATTTCATGCTTAACCATCTTACAATACTACATTTACCCACTTCCATCAACTGTTGAACCAAAATATACAATTGAGTCATTTTCAAGCCCATTTATATTTATGCAGTCCGATCATAACTGATACACATTTGAGTGTTGTTTGGATTAAGTTTCCTTGTTTTTAAAAAATGTTTTTAATTTTTTAAAAACACAAAGTAGCAGTAACTCAACTCTTATAGAAAATACATGAATAAATAATCTTCATATATTCTTAAAACCTACCATGAAACTAAGACAAAAGATTCTGTTTTTAAAAATTAGAAATAATTATAGCACTATTGGATTGTTAGTTCTCTATAAACTGTTTTAAAAAACAAAGTGAATAAAGACCAATTTTTATTTTTTATTATCACTTTTAAAAATATATACACTATGAGAAAATGAGGAGATAGTCACACAACTTTAGTCAGGGTTAGCAAAACTCATGACCAAAGGGTGTGTACAGTTGTGTTTAGAGGGGTTAGCAAAAATCATGACTCAAGGGTGTGTATAGTTGTGTTTAAGAGAGGTCCGCCTCTACTAGTCATGATCGTACCAAATTCAAGTGGGTAAATTTCCTGGGGTACGGGGCTGTAGTACAACCATAGAATGGTTGTGGACATGGTATTTCATGGGCAGTAGAAATAGGCCCAATATGCCAACAGTGGGGCGAGTGGTAGAGATTGGGTCTGCATATAAACCCAATTCTTTGCGGCCCTATCCCTTTCATATCCAATTTTTTTTTTTGCAAATATGCTCTCTGTGAACTAATTTCAGCAGCCCTAGATTACAAACTCCATAGATTTCGTATCCAATTTAGGGCAAAACTGCAGTTGGAATCTCTCTCTCTCTTATCCAAACCCCTTCTATTGAAGGCAATTGCATGTCTCTAGTTAGATCTTTGGTAGTTTGGTTCAAACATTTGCCTAGTTAGTGAATGATAGCAGTTTGGAGGTTTTGGTTTAGTTTAATTTTTTTAGTTCTTTCTGGTTTGTTTATCATTTTTATTGTATGATTAAGAAAATTAAGGCTAAATTTTTGTAGTTTGTTTGGTGGAGAAAAGGCTCGATATATACTTAAATATCATGAAAGTTAATTTTCTTTATTTTCTTGACAACCAAATAGACATAATGCTAGTAGAATTAGATAAATTCTCAATTTGAAGAAATTCATTAGAAAATTTGTAGACAAACTAAAAAAATATTTGCACAAAAACATGTCTTTTTCTTGGTGGAACCATCACTAATTTTGTTGTTATCTTTGCCTTTTTCTTCATCTTTAATTGTGAATATCTATATATATATATATATATATATATATATATATATATATATATATGCATGTCTTGATTAAATTTTCTTTATTTTCCCCTATAACTGTGCATGTTAGTAGATCTGTGTAAGAGAAGATACTGAAAATCACCACTTCAACACCTACACATCAACGCCCAATAACGCAATATTTGTGCTATTGCTAAGCCTAAATTTCCTTTACTTTTTGTTTCTCATTTCTCCCATACAAAACCTTTTGCACATGGTTGTCGTGGGACTATAAATACCGTCATGTATTCTCTTGGCCATATAAATGGAATTTGCTATAGTTTTCCATCTCTATGTTGAGCCATATTCAAACCTGAAATTCTCTTTGTTCTATTTTTTATTTTCTGTCTTCCTATTAGAGCCATTGGGCATCATCAATATAAATTAAAGCCGACTCAGCATACTTGCCTCCCTTTCCATCTATGACAATAGTAGACTCAACTCCATTAGCACTCAATATTGATCTACCTTAATCCTTCATTACTAACAACTCTTTGCTTGGCAATATCATGAGCTTTAGATCTCCAATAAAACTAGATTGGAACAATTTTCTTTTATGAAAATCCATCATCATTACGACTATGAAAGGACATGACTTAGATGGTTATCTATTTGAGACACAAACCCATCCCAGAAAAGCTGCTACAACAGGTTGGTGAGGCATGATTGAAGGAGTGCAAACAAAGAAAGGGCTTGAGATGTGCATGAGCCGCATAAAAGTGCATGTGACAGGTTACCTAGAGATGCAATATCAAGTTAATTGAATGCATGGCTGATTCAAACACATGAGTGGACTAATGCAAGCGACAATACTAAGAGGAATTTCAAATAGAGGAGGAATGGACCAAAGACACTTGAAATCTCAAAGTTGGAATCAAATTGGGATTGCAGTTTGAGTTCGAGTAGAAGTTCATATGCTTATTGTAATTGCAGTCTTACCAAGACTAGGATTGCTTGTCCCTAATCCAAATAAGAATTATTGGTACAACAACCGATGAATAAGAGTTTGGGTAGGACTAGGATTGTTAATTCCTAATAAAAATAAGAATAGGTGGTGCCACACTTATAAAAAGAGGATAGGAGTGCCATCTAAAGACATCTTGTAGGCATGAGATGAGAGAGAGCCTTCATGAGACTAAGCATGAACTCATCAAAGAGAATGTGGGAGTCTTGTTATCTTGCATTGTTATTTAAAGAAGAAATAATATACAAGTTGGGATTGAGCCCCATAAATCTCATGTTTCTCTGGGTTGATCATCTTCAGTTGACATGCCAATGCCTTGATATTGTTTTAAAACTAACTTCTTGGGATTTCCCTTATGTGGTGTTGCTTTTGCGGTGGGAGCCCTAGAAATATGTGTTGTGAATTGAAGTCAAATGAGCTCCATTCCTGTAATGCAAATTAATGAGGGGGATTATTCTAGTGGGCTCTAGTGAAGGAGCAGAAAAGCAGAAGCAGATGAGAGAAAAGCTCTTGTAACAGAACCTAATCTTCCAGCATCCAACTGTTTTTTGATTGTTTTTCTTCATTCCTAGAAATGGGATGACTAGGCAACTAAAGGATTCACACTTGTCAGAATATATAATTATTGTAAATAATATTTTACTCCTGTATGTAATTTTTCTTGTATACGGTGATAATCCCTTTGATGATGATAGGATTCACACTACTTAATTTTTTTTTTTCAAGTTGAATAAAAGTTTATATGTGTGTTTGACTAATTTTTATTTAAGGCGTTTATATATTAAAATAATAGTTAGAAAATATGACTTATCATATAAATTTTATTTGAACTTATTCAATAAATTCTTTCATGTATTAATATTATTTTTAAAAAAATCATGATTTTGGTTTAGTGTTTTTTGAGAAGGTGTTTCAAATTCCTATTTAGATTATACTTCTTTTTGTAAAAGAAATATTATATAGAATATTTCATAACTTTATATGTAATTGTAATTAAATTTATTAGAAAAATAATATAAATATCTCTATAAATATTCTAAATCATGGAAAGAAAAAGTTATGAGAGAAATATGATAGAGATGTGAGGAAGTGCAAGAGACATTTGATGGAATAAAATAGTTCACTAGGGTGGAGATGTAAGAAAGAGTGAAAAACAAGGTAGAAGACGCGTGAAAGGATGGAGTTGCTGTTTTTTAGTATGAGAATTTAATTTAATCTTTTAGCCAAACGGAATTTAAAGTAGTAAATCAATACTCTCTTTGATATTTTGTTCAATCTTTCTTATGTGGGATCACCTAGTGAATTAAAAAAAACCTCATGGTTCAAAGTAGATATATAGAGGAACCAATAGTTGTATCTATATTTTTTTATCTTTTGTAATATTTGATATCATATAATAGAATGTTTTATTTTGTCTATAGAGGTAGGCATAAAGAAAAAAAAAAACTTTTTCATTGAAAAATTAATTATCAATTGATTTTGCCAATAATGAAAAGATTACTAAGAAAGTCCGACTCCAAGTTGTTCAAGAATAATATCATTGAATTTCTTAACCCTTTGTAAGTGGGAAAACCATGTTAAAACCTCATATATCTTTTGTGTTGTTTACTTTATTTTTTTTATTCCATCTTTAAAATGTTTATATTGACACTTTCCCTGGTACAACAAGTGATATCAAAGTTTCATATTTGAAAGTTTTTAATTTTAAAATAAAACCAACTTCTTAGTTACAAGGTAAAACAAAATGTCCTAGGAGGCTCTACGAGTTTAACATGAATAAAATTAAAAATAAAATAAAAAAATCTCTTCTTTATGCTTTTTCTTTGCCACTTTACCTTTTTGGGCCTTTTCGGTGTAAGCCCACAACTTGGAAAGTCGCATCTCCATATGTTGTGGGCCAATAATATGTTTGTAAGGAGAATAATTTCAAAGTTTATTTACAGAGAGTAAAATGATTTTCTATAAAATAAAATCATTTTATTTTATTTTTTAGAAACTTAATTAGATCGTTTGGGGTTAAAAAAAAAATTTCTACCCTTCATAGCTGGATTGGATATTCAGTTGAAAAATATTTGAAGTTTTAAATAATTTTTATTGAATTATAATTGGTTTGTCATTCTTTTTTTTTTTTAATTATTTTTTAGAAAAACATTCAAACATGGGCGTTGGAGTACAAAAATAAAAAAAAAAGAAAAGAAAAAAAAGACAGTGCCGCAAGTTGAATGTCATCTAACTTCGGTTGCATCTGAACACCCTCTCCTAAGTTGAAGAAAACTGCAAGACAAAGCATGTCGGTGGTAGTCTTTTATGGCATATGCTTTGTTTGTTCATACCTGGATTGGAAAATAATTGCGACCAAACGTGTACGGTGCCTCAAAATAAAAAATAACAAAAAAGGAAAGAAAAGAAAGGAACAATTCGATACCTTTCCCATGAAGCTGATAATGTGAACAAGACTTTCTGCTTTTTTTTTTTTTTTTGCCTGTTTTGCTTTATCTTTTCTCTTTTGTCGTTTAACACGCTTTCCTCACCACTTCCTTTAGCAGAGGGAGTATATATTTTCTTGCTTGTGGGAGACTTGGCCTGAAATATTTCAAGTTTTGCGGGGAGACTTGGCTTCAGTTACATTCACTTGCCACGGCGTTTAGTTATTATCATTGATCATTCTCTTTTTCAGATTTCGCAGGTGTATTCTTCAATTATAGCTATTTTCAGATTTGTAGTTCTCTTTGATAATACAAAGAGATAACATTTTGTCTCTGAATTTCTTTGGTTTTGTTCATTAAGTTTTTGAATTATATGAATCAATTGTGAAACTTTCCCTTTCCTACAGGATAATTCAGACTTGACAACTCATATCTCAAGCTTCATCTCTCTACTGCTCGGTAATGGCTTCTGCTGCTGCTTCTTCTTCTTCTTCTCAAACGCGCTATGATGTGTTCCTCAGCTTCAGAGGAGAAGACACCCGCAATAACTTCACTGCCCATCTCTATCACGCCTTGTGCCAGAAAGGAATCAACACTTTCATCGATGATGACAAGCTCGAGAGAGGCCAAGTCATATCTCCTGCCCTGGTTGCAGCTATCGAAAACTCCATGTTTTCAATAGTTGTTTTGTCGAAAAATTATGCATTCTCTAGATGGTGTTTACAGGAATTGGTGAAGATAGTAGAGTGCATGAAAAGCAGGAGACAGAGGGTTGTCCCAATTTTCTACAATGTGGATCCCTCGGATGTGAGAAGACAGAGGGGCATATTTGGAGAAGCATTGGCTAAACATGAAGAGAACTCGGAGAACATGGAGAGGGTGCAGAGTTGGAAGGATGCTCTCACTCAAGTTGCAAATTTATCCGGTTGGGATTCAAGAAATAAGTAATTTTCTAAAGCCTTTTTCACTCTTATTTTTATTCTTTGATTTTTAACATTGTCAATTTAAATGCTCTTGCTAATTCACCTATTACTTTTTACAACATAGTGGGTATAAGAATATTGCATATATTAAATGATTGAAGGACTGGGTATATAGAATTTAGAACTTTTTTAGTACACTTCTTTAAGGGTAGATTTGAGACTGACTACGTCTTCACTCATCTCTTATTTCCTTTATTTTTATTATTTTTTTATGGATAACTAGACTCATTATGTGTTTATTCTTCAAATATGGCAGGAATGAGCCTCTACTAATCAAGGAAATCGTTACAGATATTTTGAATAAATTGTTAAGTACATCTATTAGTGATACTGAAAATCTGGTTGGAATAGATGCTCGCATGCAAGAAATAGAAATGCGATTATGTTTGGGTCTGATGATTTTCTGATGGTAGGAATTTGGGGCATGGGCGGAATAGGGAAAACAACCCTTGCTAGAGCTATTTATAGAAAAATCTCTTGTCAATTTGAAGCATGTGTTTTTTTGAAAATGTTGGGGAGGATTTGGCAAAGGAGGGTTTAATAGGATTGCAACAAAAGTTTCTTGCTCAACTATTGGAGGAACCAAATCTAAATATGAAGGCACTCACATCTATAAAGGGAAGGCTCCACTCAAAAAAGGTCCTTATTGTTCTTGATAATGTGAATGATCCAATAATATTGAAATGCTTGGTTGGAAACTATGATTGGTTTGGTCGAGGAAGTAGAATTATTATAACCACTAGGGATAAGCGTTTGTTAATTTCACATGGAGTACTCAATTATTATGAGGCTCAGAGATTTAATTATGACGAAGCTTCTGAGTTCCTTACACCCTATTCATTAAAACATAAAATTCCTTGTGATGATTTCATGGAGGTTTCAAAAGAAGTAATTGGTTATGCTCAAGGCCTCCCATTGGCTCTAGAAGTTTTAGGTTCCTTTTTATTTAGCACGACCAAAGAAGAATGGAGAAATCAATTAGACAAATTGAAAAGTACTCCTAATATGAAAATTCAAGAAGTACTTAAAGTAAGTTATGATGGGCTAGATGATAAGGAGAAGAATATACTACTAGACATTGCATGTTTCTTTAATGGAGAGGATAAAGATTATGTAATGGAAATAATAGATGGTTGCAGCTTCTTCTCACTTAGTGGAATACGAGCTCTCATTGATAAGTCACTCGTAACTATTTCTTGGAGTAATGAGATAATGATGCATGACTTAATACAAGAAATGGGTAGGGAAATTGTTCGTCAGCAATCCCTTGAAGAGCCTGGTAAACGTAGCAGATTATGGTTTCATGAAGATATCAATGGCATATTGAAAAAAAATACGGTAAGAGCAAAAAAAATATATGAAATTTATTTTATGTAGCACAAATTAAGATAAGAAATCAAGAATTGTTTTACTTTAAATATTTATATGTTGATAAACTTTAGTAAGATTTTATGCATTATGCATGCTTTTCACTTACTCTATTTCTTGGCCTGTAGGCAACTGAAAAAATTGAAGGCATATTCCTCAACTTGTCTCATTTAGAAGAGATGTTATACTTTACCACTCAAGCCCTTGCAGGGATGAATAGACTTAGATTGCTCAAAGTCTATAACTCTAAAAATATTTCAAGAAACTTCAAAGATACCTCCAATATGGAGAATTGTAAAGTGAACTTTTCCAAGGACTTTAAATTTTGTTACCATGATTTGAGGTGCCTATATTTTTATGGATACTCTTTGAAATCATTGCCCAATGACTTCAATCCAAAGAATCTTGTTGAGCTCAGCATGCCTTATAGTCGCATTAAACAACTTTGGAAAGGAATCAAGGTAAGATCATGATCTATTCATGTTATTTTCTTTAGAGAGTATGCAATGTTTACGAAAGCTAAATTTAAAGTCAAGTTTCTTTCATTGCAGGTTCTTGCAAATTTGAAATTCATGGATCTCAGTCACTCTAAGTACTTAATAGAAACTCCAAATTTTCGGGGAGTCACCAACCTCAAACGGTTAGTTTTGGAAGGATGTGTGTCTTTACATAAGGTTCACTCATCACTTGGAGATTTGAAGAATCTCATTTTCTTGAATTTGAAAAACTGCAAAACACTTAAGAGTCTTCCAAGTAGCACAAGTCATTTGAAATCGCTTGAAATATTTATTCTTTCGGGTTGCTCGAAATTTGAAGAATTTCCTAAGAACTTTGGGAGCTTAGAAATGTTGAAGGAACTTTATGCAGATGAAATTGCTATAAGAGTACCTCCCTCCTCTTTTTCTTTCTTAAGAAACCTTAAAATATTATCCTTTAAGGGATGTAACGGACCATCATCTACCTTATGGTTGTTGCCAAGAAGAAGTTCAAATTCCATTGGTTCCATATTGCAACCTTTGCCAGGTTTATGTTCTTTAATAACACTAAACCTAAGTAACTGCAATTTATCGGATGAACCAAACCTTAGCAGTCTTGGCTTCTTATCATCGTTGGAAGAATTATATTTAGGTGGGAACGACTTTGTTACTTTGCCTTCAACCATCAGTCAACTTTCTAAGCTAAAGTTGTTGGGGTTGGAAAATTGTAAAAGACTGCAAGTACTTCCAGAGCTTCCATCAAGCATATATTATATATGTGCAGAAAATTGCACATCATTGAAAGATGTCTCATATCAAGCATTTAAGTCACTACTTCCAACTGGCCAGCAGCAAAAGCGCAAGTTCGTGGTGAGTTCTCTCTATATCCCATATATCGTTGCTTTAATTATTAAAAAGGAAAGTCCTTGTAATAAGTTGTGTTTTATTTTTGTAATTCCTGAGATCTTGTTAAAGTATGCATGAGAGATATGGAGACAGTTTGTTATGTTTCCTTTTTTTTTTTTCCTTATAAAAAGAAATTAAAATTCAAGTTGACAAAAGAAAAGTGTATTCAAATAATACATAATTTAGTAATAGATGTTGCATGAAGGAAACCAACAATTTCTATCGATCAACATCCTAATCATTTTCATTCTACAGGTTCGCGTTGTGAAACCGGATACAGCCTTGGCGGTTTTGGAAGCATCTAATCCTGGGATTAGAATACCACATAGGGCAAGTTGTCAGAGGATCGATCCCGTTGTGAAACTGGGTATAGCCATAGTGGCTTTAAAAGCATTTATTCCTGGGAGTAGAATACCAGATTGGATAAGGTATCAGAGCTCAGGGAGTGAAGTAAAAGCAGAGCTACCTCCAAATTGGTTTAATTCCAACTTCCTGGGTTTTGCTTTTAGTTTTGTCACTTGCGGCCATTTCTCTTGCCTCTTCACGTTGAAAGCGGATGTCTTGTTTGATTGGACATCCAGGGACGATTCTTCCTCCGTTGATATCATTATTCTCGAAATGATTTCCTTTAAGAGAAGGTTGGAGTCGGATCACGTGTGCCTGTGTTATGTACCACTTCCCCAGTTGCGGAATTGCTCTCAAGTGACTCACATCAAGGTATCATTTATGGCAGTCTCCAGGGAGGGTGAGATTGAAATTAAGAGGTGTGGGGTTGGTATAGTGTACAGTAATGAAGATGGGAATCACAACAATCCCCCAATGATCCGATTCAACTCTATCTCCTCTCCTCCTCCTCCTCCTCCTCGTAGTAAGTCAACCGTTGTCCTTGAAGAAATCCATGAGGAGGAACCTAGTGGAAATGGGTGCTCTAATGTTGATGGCTCAGAAGAAGTGAGGAGGAGGAACTAGAACTGCTACTGTCTGCTCTGAGGATCGCTCTGAATCAGATATTCGGCCACAGAAATGCTTGAAATGCAGGCATTAATGAGGGCATCCCGTGATCAGGAGAAACAGACCAGATAAATGCTTAATATGCACCCAAACCTTCCCATAACATCTCTTGGTGGGTTGTGTGTTTCTTTTCTTTTATTTTCTTTTCTGCTGTTCTTTCTTATCTGATTTTGAGTAGATGTCTTAATTAAGACCAGTTAGAACTGTTTGAAGCAAGAATTAAAAGATCCGGTCATACTGTTCGAAATTAGATTTGCTTAGAATTACTCTCCCATCAATTCCTGAAACAATTTGATGAACAAGTGATATTGTTTCTCACACATCTTCAATTTCATGTGTTAAGACACAAATGATTGCATATCACTAGAATCATTGTGGAGTCCATTTGTATTTATGCATTCTCCTTCACTAATCATGGCGACTAATCACAGAGTCCCCAGGTCTGTCTCTAGGTTGATCATCTTCAGTAGACATACCAATGCCTCCATATTGCTTTTGCAGTGGGCAATGCAATGCAATTAACTGGGGTGATGTATTGACGAGGGGATTATTCTAGTGAAGGTGGAGGAGCAGAAGCGGAGGCACGAGGAGAATAGAGAAAAGGTCTTGTAACAGAACCCAGTCTTCCAGAATCTAATTGTTGTTGCATTGTTTTTCTTCATTCTACGTAACTAAAGGATTCACAGTACTCTAAATTGTTAGATTCTTCACTCGATACATTTGTCACAGGTTTCACTACTATGTGAAGTATCAGTTGCCATGCAGCCAAGTGACTGCATGCTTCAAATTAAACCTCAGCAGAACCCTGACCACCCTTACATTTGATTGCATTCCTTTTACTATCTCTACCTTGCATCGTACTTCAAAAGTCTACATTTGATCTCACACTCTCTTGCTTGGCCTCACTTATATTTGGTTATAATTTAAATATGACATTTCTTGTCCGATTTCCTTTCTCCATTGTAGAACTGTTGATTTTAAGTAGGTCATAAGTAAAATTGAGCCATTGCCTTGTTTTTTGAGTTCATTTCTATGCGTCACCATGCAACTTGCTGACCTTTTTTTTTAATTTATTTTTCTATTTTACATGCTGTTAGTATGCTTAAGAATGATTATAGGTAAGAATTTAGAATTAAAATAAAAAAATAAAAGAACTAGTTAGAAAATAGAAAAAAGTGGAGGTTGGTTGTGGTGATGAATTTGACAAAAAGTTAAAATTGGAGTATGTTTATGCTTGTAATATTATTTGTTAGTAAATTAACTAACATGGTGTTTTAATATATTTTCTATTTTTTATTTTAAAAAAGAAAATAGTAGAAAATTTTGAAAGCAATTTTAAAATTTTTATATTTTATACTAGAAATCTTATATTTTTATAGGAGGGATATTGAAATTCTTTCTTTTTTTAAATAATAATAATAATAATTATTATTATTATTATTATTATTATTATTATTATAATTTCAATATAAAATATAGGAACTTTTATATTGAAAGATAATAGTTTTCAAAAATTATTTAAAAGATTATAAATATAAATTACCTCCAATAATAGGGAAGTTTATTTTTATAAGAGGTAAGTTACTAATATTTTATTTTTTTAAAATAAAAAATAAGAAAATAACTCAAATCATACTTAAAATTTTAAAATATACTAACCAACAACATTAATAGAAAACATGCAATGTGGACTTCTTTCACATAACTATGATGGCCAGTTGGCTCTTTCTCCAACCACTCCCAACCTCTCTTTCCTTTGCACAACCAAGCCTTATTGGACTTTGACTAAATTCATGGTAAGCACTTTGTCAAGCTTATTTCTTATACATGGCGTACAAGGATCTTGTGTGTAGTAGTTCAATAAGTTTCTTAATGAGGCTATTTATCAAGTGATTTGCTTTCTATAAATTATATCCATTTTCTTAATAGAATTAAGAAAACAAAGTTTGAAAAAATATAATAAAATAAACTATGCAAGATAAATGAGACAAAATAACTATGAAAAATTCTCAAATTTGTCATATTTAACTTTTTAAACAGGGTAAAGATAGAATTGACTTGCCTTAAATCCACCTAATTGCATCTCTATCAAAGAGTAGCATAATAATAATAATAATAATAATAATAATAATAATAACAATAATAAAAGATAATGATAATATTTGGTGAAATTAATAATAATAAAAATACTATAAGGATAATAATATTAATACCAATATTATAAAATTAATAATATTCATATCATAAGCACCAATGATAATAGTAACAATTTTGGTATTTTCTGCATATCAATGAGTCAAATATCATTGATTTTAATTATATAAAAAGTTAAAATTGGACTTTGACCTAATTATATAGAAAGTTTAGGGCTTATAAGCATAATTGTCTTCCTTTTTTAACAAATTCTTTTTTTTTTTTTTAAGACTTTGGCATGAAAAATAAAATTATTAAATGATGCGATGTAAGAGTGTCAAATGAGTGCCTTTTTGTGATATGTTTCTTTGTCTTTAGCATCAATTGAATTAATGTTTATTTAAATTGACATTTGAGAAGTCAAAAGCTCACTTTTAAATTTAATAGAAGTTTATATGCCGTTTTGGCAAATTTTATTCAAACAATTTATGACTTAAATAAATTTATTATGGAAGTCAGCAGCTACGCATTGGTTTTTCTATAAGCTCTATTTTTGCTTATACAAAAAGTTCTCTTATTATTCAATTATGGAGAATATTAATGAGTTGTTGGAATTATATAAATGAATTGGGGAACTTTGTCTTTCCTGCAGCATTATCGCCCACTGGTTCATATCTCTCTATTGCTCGGTTTGAAGTGATGAGCAGCAACAAACAGCCACTGGTGCAAGAAGCTAACTGACGTCGCATGCAACAGCCTCAAGCAGTTGCAAACCTGTTGAAAGAGAGCTTCAGTCTGTCAGATGGTTAGGTAGTTCAAGAGATTCCAATTCTATTAGAATACTTAAATATAAATATGTGAAACTCAGATCTTGTTGTATCTTTTCAGTTTTTTGTTTTCAAAATATCAGTTTCTGAATCATCATGAAGGAGAGAAAAAACTTTAAAAAAAAAAAATTATTAGATTAATTTCATTCAAAGAACTTAAGATTTAAAATCGATTTTCAAATATCGAATTCTACAAAATATTGCTTTTTGTATAAACTCTATTTTAACTTAAAGAGCAGTTCTATTTTTATTGATATTACTTTTAAAAATTTTGATTTTAATTTTTGACTTTACCTTTCAATTAAAAAAAAAAAAATTCAGAATAAATTTAAAAGTCCAACCCGTATAATATAAGAAAAAAGTTAATTTTGTTTTCTTTTATTTATATCACCCTTTCATTCCTTTCCATAGAATGTGAATGATTGAAGCTGCTTTTTCTTTTCAAACTTTACTTTTCTTTTTCCCTTTCATGAAAGCCCACCCACCACATACTTTTTGTCTTTTTCATTTCAGGTAAGCCCACCGAAAGAATCCTTTGCAAGACAATAATGTGGGCAAAAAGCAAACCCACGAAGGCAATAGGTCAACAAAACGCTTTTTTTCTACTTGACTCGTAACGCATTACACACTGCTTCATCTTGTTCTTCTATCGTTCAACGCGCATTCCTCCTCGCTACAAGCAGGTCCAGGATTTTCTTAGTTGCATAAAATAATTGAAGATTTGTTGTGAGACATCTGCAGCATTAGATAGTGCTTAATTATTATTATTGCTCATTTTTTATTCAGATGTTATGGTTGTATTCTCAATTTTTCAATTACTCAAATTTAAAATACGTTTGATAATGGTTTTAAAAAATGTTTTCTAATATCTTTAATATTTAAAAAAAAAATTTAAATATTAAAAAAGGTTGAAACACTTCCTAAAATTACTATTAAACACACTCTAAGAACTCATTTGATAGTGATTATATGAAACGCTTTTACTATTTTTAATACTTAAAAATTTTTATCATTCAAATATTAAAAATGTTATAAACGCTTTCTACAATCACTCCTAAATGTACCATTAACTTCATTATTCAATTGTAGTGGTTGATATATACCTTCTGTTTTTGAAATTATATAAATGAATTTTTGAATTTTTTTCTTTGCTATTGGATCATTTACAAGTCAAACTTTTTATAACCAACTTGTCAAACTTTTTAATAACCAAATATAGAAAAACAAGGTTTTAGATGGCTTTTCTTGAGATATGAAGTTTAAGGGGTTAGGTTAGGCATGATATTTTTTACAAGAGAAGGAAAGTTTTAAAAAATAATTCTTAACCTACTATATTGAAAAAAATAATTTTAAATTTAACATAGTTTTTATCCATTAGGAAAGAGAAAAGTAAAAATCATCTCTTCAATTTATGATTTATTTTTTTTAAAAAAAAAATTATAGGTAAAAAGCGTTTCTTGAAAAAATAATTTCTAAATTATTTTACAATTTTTTTTAAAGGCTTATTTGAAAGTGTCTCTTCAATAGATGATTTATATATATAAAAAATTTAAATTAAAAAAAAAATCATCTTTTCAAGAGACTGATTTTCATTTCCATTTCTAAAAATAAAAAAATAGGAAAGGAAATCATCTCAAACTATTTTCATTTCCATTTTCTTTTTTTTTAATAATAATATTATTAGATATAAATTATTATAATATATGTATTATAAAATTAATTAATTTTATTTACTAAATTCAATATATAAAATAATTATAATTATCAATAATAATATTTTTAAAAATATAAATTAGATATTGATTTAAAAAAAATAGTATTTATCTCTAATTTTATATTTAAATTCATTCAATTAATTATAACTATAAATAGAAATTAATTTAGTTTTCTATTATTTTTATTTATAAGATTAATAATATTTATTTATTACTTTTTGTTTCTTTTACTTTCAGATTAAAAAGAAAAGGGAAAAGTGGGTTTTGACTCGCTAATTTGATAAAATATAGAAAAATGAACCCTAATTTTTATAAATCAATTTTATCTTTATTCATTTAAAAATATTTTAAAATATATACACTTTTTCACAAGTCAAATTATTATTTCCAAAAATGACCTTTTACTTTGTGAGGTTAATAACACCAATTGATAATTTTTTTCCCTAGGAACTGATTTGAAATTGATAAAATAAGAAATTTTAAGAATTAAAAATACAATTAAAACTAAAAAAAACTTTAAAACTAAAAATATAAAAATAAAATATTAGCTTTCATTTGGTTAAATCACATCATTAGAAAATATAGATTCAAGAAAAAGTTGGAAATGCAATATGAGTCTAATAATATTTCCTAAAAATTTCATTTTTTTATATTAATATCTAATTTAATATAAATTTTTAAATATAGAATGTTAAACACAATTTATATTTTTATAAATATTATTGTTGATAAATATCTAAATAATTATATTATTTTTATATATTAAATATAATAAATAAATTTAATTAATTTTATAATATATATTTATAATAGTTATATTATTGTAAAAGTATATTAGTTTTAGGGAATGGAAAAATGGATTTTTTTTTTAGAAAATCATATATTCAAAAAATGATTTCTCATCTACGATTTCCCCATAAATCATCTTTTAAAGAGATGATTTAAAAAATATATATATTTTCCTCTTTCCTACTTAGTAAAAATTACAATAAATTTGGAATTTTTTTCCTGTGTAGTTTAGAAATAATTTTTTTAAACTACCATACTTTTATAAAAAATTCCAATTAATCCAATGTTGAAAATATATATCAATAAAAATAATGGTGCTTGGATTTTATGAAAATATCAATTAAAGTCTTAATATTGGTATAATTTTTATAACAATTGGAAAAAGAAAAAAAAAGAAGGAAAATGATAAAAAAAAAATCCCTTGAAAATTTTATATGAAACGTTTATTAAAAAAAAGTATATATACGGTAAAATTGTTTGCGATTATTGACAATCTAACGAATCAATAATCTAATGTGCAATGTACTATTAATGTTCTCTCTCTCTATATATATAAAACATATGGCCATTATGCACAAGGGATGAAAATCTAGCCGTTGGATTAAAAAGGGTTGATTTCAATGTCACATGGAAAGTAAAAGCAAGGCAACTGTGTGGAGGCAAAAGTTTTATTTTGATTTTTGACCTTCAACGTGCTTGCGTCCTCTTAACCGCATGTTGATGGGAGCATTTTCTTTACTTGTTGTAGAAGCAATTTATTTCCTTTGCATGCTGCAAGTTTTGTAGTCATCATGACCAAACACTAGTCACTGTTTTTATTATTACTATTTGTCATTGTCGTGTGTTCAGATTTCTCACAGTCGTACTCTTCAATCACAACTATTTTTCCATTTCTGTTTTGCAGTTAAGAACATTGAGCTTTATTATTCACTTATTGTTAGCTGTACAAAGCTACAACTATCATTTTGCTTCAGAATTTCTTTTGTTTTGTTCAAGGAGTTTTTGGAATTAATTAAATCAATTATGAGCGTAAATATTAACATTAATGGTATATGTGTGCTATCTGTTATTAGCATATTAAAAATGATCAATTAAATTAATTAATTTATTAGACTTATAAGGCATTTCAATTTAAACGGAATGGAATTTTATTCTACTCACATCCCATCCTCGTGTGAAATTGAAGTCATTTGTAATATATTGTTTCGAATGTGAAAGACTGAAAACCTCATTGTGGGATTCCAATGATATGTCTTCCTTTTAATTTTTTATTTTTATTTTTATTTTTTATTTTTTATTTTTTTTTATGAATTAGCACATGCTAGCATGTGAATAAAAGTTTTATCATTTATCAATTTTCTAATAATTAGTGTGGGATAAAGTGTTATCACCCCACGTCTAGCTCTCCATGTTCACCACCATGAAGGGGTGATCCTGAAGTAGTCCAACAACCCACGTCCTCCACCATGATCGCACTTTTTCCGCTGCGTTTAAAGAGGGTGTGGCAAATCTGCAGAAACGTGGTATGATGGGAGGCCACGGTTATATATTTCTCATGGTCCCGAACTCGATATCTGCGTCTTCATTATTCAGTAATACACCATCCATAGGAGATCATCAGAGTTTGGAAACCAAAGGTTGAACCGATTCCAGCAACTTGATCCGATGGCTGGAGGTAAGTCCAAGTCTTTTACAGATTGAATTCATGTTGTAAGTGTTCATTGAATTGAATATATCATGTATGAATTCTTACATTTGGTATCAGAGCCTTGTAATCTTGCCTCTGCCTTGGTGTTAGTAGCTTAGATAATGGTTTCCTTTCTGGAAATAAATTCAAATAGAACCAGAAATTAGGTGAAATGATTCAGCTTTTGTGGTTTACTTCCACCTACAGCCATGCAACCCATTCAACTACAACGTCTTTTGATCTAGATTTTTTTTTTCTTCACCATAAAAACCCATATCTTTCTCTATCTACATACATATATATATATATTCACTGCATGCGCAATTTCGAGCCCCATTTAGAGCGCCATTTCGAGCCCCATTTAGAGCGCCATTAAGCACCACTGCAGGTGCTATTCAAAGCGTCGCTGCAGGCACCATTTAAGGTGTTCCAAAAGAGCCATTTCCGGTGTTTTTTGAGGCTGCAATTTCAGCAGCTGTAGGAGCCATATTCAGGGGCTGTTCATAGCGGTTGCTGGTGCTGGTTTCAAGCACTGCAAGTGCCCATTCCAAGCACCATTCAGCCCCGTTACGAGCGCCATTCAGGCGCTTTCCAAGCGCCGCTGCAAGTGTAATATCCATACACTGTTGATGCGTTTTTCACCTGCGAATGAGGGAGTCGGGCTGCACTCCGGTGGATGCAGCCCGTCCCAATTGTGGCGGTGGATTTTGGTGCCGGAAAAACCGACAGTAGTGGTGTTCATCCGTTGGTGATGCAGGCTGCTTGAAAGGCATTGCGTGGGGCTGTTCTTGCATGTGTTGCAGGCAGCTCCATAGCAAGCTGATAATGATGCAATCCATGTGAGTGGCGGCGAGTACGTGGCTACCGGTGATGAAGTAGTCCACGGGGTGGCGGAAAATGAGGATGGTGGGTTTTCGTTGCAGTTGATAATAATAACAATTAAAAAAAAAAAGGAAAGAGATTGGGTTCTACTAAGTTTTTGGGCCTTGGAATAAGTGACTTTTGGGCCTATGAAGCTTATTGCATGGCAGTGGCCCATTTTACTGAATTAAGGGGCTTTAAGTGTTGGGCTTTAAAAATTGGGTCAATTTAGGTTCTTATGGCCCGGTTTAAATTATTTATGATTGGGCTTGTAAACTTATTGTGAAATTTGGGCCAATTTAGGCAATTATGACCTGTTTGAATTATTTTATTGGATTTGAATTAATTGTTTTATATATGGACTTAGGCACCCTTTCATAATATGAATTCCTTTTAAATTATTCTAAATTATGTGTGATTTTATACATGCAAATTAAATTATTTATTTTATATGCTTGTATGTGTAAAAATGTAGCCTAAATTTGAGTTAGATAAATTAAAAGTTGTAGCTTTTAATGCATGCAATTGTTGCCTAAAATTTAGTTAGATATATTAAAATATATATATCATATAATCTTAATGTCTAGTGAACCATATAATTTTTTTTATAATTAAGGAATAGCCACAGCGGCCTTAATTATATAAAAATTATATATTAAGTAAATCTGGATCACATTATGGACATTAATTGTAATTAACTATATAAATATGATGATTTTACCCCACAGGGTTTTCATTATGTTTATATAATTAATTAGGATAAAATATTAAAATTAATTTTTCCTAATTTACCCACAGGAGTTAAGAATAATTAATTTAATAGGTTTATCATAAAGATTATAGACAGAAAATATCAAACTATATTTCATAATTCAATAAAATAGTTTGATAAAGTTTATCATAAAGATAATTAATCTGATTGAATTAAAGATTTAGCCCACAAGCAATTTTTAATAAAATTAGATTCAATTTTAAGCATGTTCTACATTGGTAAAGCATGAATTTATATTAAAGTCTCAAATTTTTTAATAAGCTTGTAATCCTTTTGTGCAGTTTTACCTAGCATATCTGATATTCGTTGTGAGGTTCCCGAACTTAGAGGAGATAACTTTAAGATATGGAAGGAGAGAATTCTTCTTCAATTAGGGTGCATGGACATAGACTATGCCATAAGGAAAGATGAACCACATAAGATCACTGATACCAGCACACCTGAACAAATTTTGTTGTACGAACGCTGGGAGAAATCTAATCGCCTTAGCGTGATGTACATTAAGACAAAAATCAGTGCTGGTATACGTGGTTCAATCGAGCAACATGAAAATGTTCGTGAATTGCTAAAGGCTATTGACGAGCAATTCGTCACTTCAGATAAAGCCTTGGCAAGCACCCTAATTATGAAGTTCACATCCTTGAAGCTCACCGCTATAAGAGGTGTGCGTGAACATATCATGGAGATGAGGGACATTGTGGCTCAATTGAAGAAACTCGAGGTAGAAATGTCTGAATCTTTCCTGGTGCACTTTATCCTTAACACTCTTCCACCTCAGTATGGACCTTTCAAAATCTCTTACAACACACATAAGGATAAGTGGTCTATCAATGAATTGATGACCATGTGTGTTCAAGAGGAAGGAAGGTTAATGATGGAACAGGGAGAAAGTGCCATGCTGGTGACGCAAAGGAAAGGAAAGAAAGGAAAATCTCAAGCTAGTCAGAAAGGGAAGCAACAAATTCCTCCTAAATCTGACATTAAGAAAGACGAAAAGTGTTTTTTTCTGTAAAAAGAAAGGACACGTGAAGAAGAAATGTCTGAAATTTCAAAATTGGCTTGAGAAGAAAGGTAACCCTACCTCATTTGTTTGTTATGAATCTAATATGGTTAATGTAAACACTAACACATGGTGGATTGATTCTGGATCTACAATCCACATTTCAAATTCCTTGCAGGGTATGCAAAACCTAAGGAAGCCAGTGACAAGTGAGCAATTCATCTTATCCGGAAACAAGATGGGCTCGCATGTGGAAGCAATAGGGACATGTTATTTAACTTTATATGGTGGTTTTATTTTGGAATTGCAAAGGACCTTTTATGTACCAAGTTTCTCACGAAACTTGATTTCAGTTTCTAGACTTGTACCGTTTGGATATTCCTTTCATTTTTCAGAAACATCTTTCAGTTTGATTTATAAATCTGAATGTGTTGGGAATGGTATCTTGTCTGATGGTCTTTATTGTATATTCTTACAAAATGATACCGCTCATAATTCATTACATGTCCAAACTGGCATTAAGAGATGTGTTGTAAAAGATGATTCCTCTACATTGTGGCACCGGAGATTAGGTCATATCTCCATAGATAGAATCAAAAGATTGGTGAATGATGGGGTACTTAGTACTCTAGATTTTACTGACTTTGAGACTTGTGTGGACTGCATTAAGGGTAAGATACAAGGCTAGACTTGTTGCAAAGGGGTTCACTCAGAAAGAAGGAATCGATTACACGGAAACCTTTTCTCCTGTATCTAAGAAAGATTCCTTACGCATTATATTGGCATTAGTAGCCCACTTTGATTTGGAATTGCAACAAATGGATGTGAAAACAGCATTTCTTAATGGAGAGCTAGAGGAGGAGGTTTACATGAAACAACCTGAAGGATTCCCCTCTAGTGATGGTGAGCAATTGGTTTGTAAGCTTAAGAAATCCATATACGGTTTGAAACAAGCATCCCGCCAATGGTATTTAAAATTCCATAACATAATTTCTTCATTTGGTTTTGTTGAAAATGTTATGGATCAATGCATATACCTTAAGGTCAGTGGGAGTAAAGTTTGTTTTCTTGTTTTATACGTGGATGACATCTTACTTGCAACCAATGATAAGGGTTTACTTCATGAGGTGAAACAATTCCTCTCTAAAAATTTTGACATGAAGGATATGGGTGAGGCATCTTATGTCATTGGCATTAAGATCCATAGAGACAGATTTAAAGGTATCTTAGGTTTGTCTCAAGAAACCTATATCAATAAAGTTTTAGAGAGATTTCGGATGAAGAATTGTTCACCTAGTGTTTCTCCTATAGTGAAGGGTGATAGGTTCAATCTGGACCAATGTCCGAAAAACGATCTTGAAAGGGAACAAATGAAGAACATTCCATACGCTTCTGCAGTTGGAAGTTTGATGTATGCTCAGGTCTGCACAAGGCCTGACATTGCATTTGCTGTTGGAATGTTAGGACGATATCAGAGTAACCCAGGTATAGACCACTGGAAAGCTGCAAAGAAAGTGATGAGATATCTTCAAGGAACCAAAGATTACAAGCTTATGTATAGACGAACAAGCAATTTAGAGGTAGTTGGCTACTCAGATTCAGACTTTGCTGGTTGTGTTGATTCACGTAAATCAACATCTGGATACATTTTTATATTGGCCGGTGGAGCTATATCTTGGAGGAGCGTTAAGCAGTCCATGACTGCTACTTCTACTATGGAAGCTGAGTTCATATCTTGTTTTGAGGCTACTTCACATGGTGTATGGCTTAAGAGTTTCATTTCGGGGCTTAGAGTTATGGATTCAATATCTAGGCCATTGAGCATATATTGCGACAATTCAGCTGCAGTCTTTATGGCAAAGAACAATAAAAGTGGAAGTCGAAGCAAGCACATCGACATTAAGTATCTAGCCATAAGAGAACGTGTTAAAGAAAAGAAAGTGGTCATTGAGCACATTAGCACTGAATTGATGATTGCTGATCCTTTGACTAAGGGCATGCCACCGTTGAAATTCAAGGATCATGTAATGAACATGGGACTTAGTTCCCTTATGTAGTTTTTATTGTACAAACTCTTATTATGATGTTTTCTCATATTGATGTGCACCTTTATTTAATTTTGAGAAAATTCAACTTCATTGGACCAAGAATGAACATAGGGTTTATTCATTAAGTAATATTGCCACATAAAGTAAAATGTTAAGAAATGAATGCACTGTAATACATGGAAGATAACACTCGTTATATAGAGGACTTATCGCCATGATTCAAGTATTTGTTACTTAATACGAATAATTGATGGATTAAGTTAGGACATTAAGTTAAAGGTGTGGACCAAGTGGGAGAATGTTATCACCCCACGTCTAGCTCTCCACGTTCACCACCATGAAGGGGTGATCCTGAAGTGGTCCAACAACCCATGTCCTCCACCATGATCGCACTTTTTCCACTGCGTTTAAAGAGGGTGTGGCAAATCTGCAGAAATGTGGTATGATGGGAGGCCACGGTTATATATTTCTCATGGTCCCGAACTCAATATCTGCGTCTTCATTATTCAGTAATACACCATCCATAGGAGATCATCAGAGTTTGGAAACCAAAGGTTGAACCGATTCCAGCAACTTGATCCGATGGCTGGAGGTAAGTCCAAGTCTTTTACAGATTGAATTCATGTTGTAAGTGTTCATTGAATTGAATATATCATGTATGAATTCTTACATAAAGTTCTTGCACGCGTCTTCTCTAAAGCTGAGCAAGACATCATACTTGCATTGAGAAGAAGAAAAAGCTGCAGCATCCATTACGGAGAAGCAGAGAGATGAAGAGGTTTGAGTTACCACTCCAAATTACCTGTAGAGAAAAGTGCTTCTATTGATTAATATAATTCTAAAAAGGAGAAGAGAAGCAAGGATGCATTTAACTAAAGCGGATAGCAGAAATCCTCCACAGCAAATGCTTAAGGATAATAAGAAGCAAAATACTGAACCTGCGGAATTACAGACGTTGGTGAGAAATCCAAGCCATGCCTCACTTCCACTAGATGACAGATTGGAGTGGACTTGCTGAAGACTTGTACTTCTACAGAAAGTAAATAAAGGGGTCCACTTCTTGTGCAAATTGGTCCTAGAAGCGTGTTAATGAATAAATGAAAGAATGGGTGGTAATGTTTTTGCGCGTGTCTTCTCCTCCAAATCTGAGGAAGACATCATGCTTGCTTGCATTGAGAAGAAGAAAAAGCTGCAACATCCATTATGGAAGATTAGAGAGATGAAGAGATTTGAGTTACCACTCCAAATTACCTGTAGCGAAAAGTGCTTTAATTGATTAATATAATTTTGAAAAAGAGAATAAGAAGCAAAAGATTTAACCAGCAGATCTAAGAATTACTGATGTTGGTGAGAAATCCAAGCCATGCCTCACTTCCACTAAATGAGAGATTGGAGTGGACTTGCTGAAGACTTGTACTTCTGCATAAAGTAAATAAAGTGGTCCACTTCTTGTGCAAATTGGTCCTAGAAGTGTGTTAATGAATAAATGAAAGAATGGGTGGTAATGTTTTTGCGCGTGTCTTCTCCTCCAAATCTGAGGAAGACATCATGCTTGCTTGTATTGAGAAGAAGAAAAAGCTGCAACATCCATTATGGAAGATTAGAGAGATGAAGAGATTTGAGTTACCACTCCAAATTACCTGTAGCGAAAAGTGCTTCAATTGATTAATATAATTCTGAAAAAGAGAATAAGAAGCAAAAGATTGAACCAGCAGATCTAAGAATTACTGATGTTGGTGAGAAATCCAAGCCATGCTTCACTTCCACTAAATGAGAAATTGGAGTGGACTTGCTGAAGACTTGTACTTCTGCATAAAGTAAATAAAGTGGTCCACTTCTTGTGCAAATTGGTTCTGGAAGCGTGTTAAAGGATAAATGAAAGAAAATGCAACTATGTGAATGATAGAAGCCACAAGACAAGACCCCGTAAAGATAGTCATGTGATGTGTGAAAAGGAGAAAACAACGGTGAGAGATGCCCCTGAGTGAATTCCATCCCTTTCCTTGCTCCTTTTTCTTATGTGCTGTCTAGGCTCATGGATTTCCATTCAAATAGGTTTTGTTAATTTGTTGTCATATTTCCATAATTTCCTTTATTTTTTAATATTGGTTCTCCTCGATATAGTCAACAAACGCGACGTGTTTAATAAGCAAATTCTTATTAATCAAAATCTCTTATAAATTCATTAGAATTAATTATATATGGTTTATATCATGTATTCTTAATTAAATTGAAAGAAAAAAAAAATTGTTTGGATTACCATATTTCTACATCTTTTATGGGCTATATTTTAGGTGAGGGACATATAATTCATGATGTACTTGTTTAAGTGTAACTTCCTCAATTAATTAACAATAATCATGGATTATTTATTTTTCTATTAACTTATCATTTATTATTATTGTTATACAAATTTCAAGTTAACTAGTACTTAATTTCAGTGTCTCCTAATACCAAGTATTGATCATACGAAACCTAACATTTGTTATCTAAGCGTGTTAAGTAGCATAACATGTGCTCATATGCCTAATTCTTTGTGAAAAACTTGACAATAAAGGTCAAAAATGTATTTTTAGTAGTTAAAATTAAGTGACAAAAGGCTATATAAGTTATGCAATCCACAAACCAAGTAGAAGGTTATTCTTAATTGTGATATGATTTTTAATGAACAAGCAGTATAAAACTAGTCCTATAATCATAAAAAAGGATAATCAAATATTCACATTATTCTTAAAGAGGAAGTCGAAGACCAAAGTATGCAGCCTACTAGTGCACTTATTATGACTTTGTGTCCTACAAAGTCATCAAGACATCTATAGTCTTAACTACATGTTTGCAAGATTAGGTAGTTGGTGATGAAAGTGGCTGAATATGTGAACAATTAATGAATTTTAAATTGTGATCCATTAAATTATGAGGAAGCTGCCTAAAATGATTGATGGCTTAAGGTCACAGATGAAGAAATTTATGTAATTGAAAAACATAGAGTTTACAAATCTCTCTTAATTCCAAGAAGCCAATTGATGTTAAGTGAGTGTAGAAAACCAAGTACAAGCAAATGGAGAAGTTGCTCACTTCATGACAAGATTGGTTGTAAAAGGGTTACAAGCAAAAACAAGGTATTGATTATCTTTTAAATATTTATACCTATTCTTAGAATTGACATTGTTTGCATGATTTTTTTCTCTTCCTACACAAAACAATTGGAAAATTTTTAAATGGATGTAAAATTAACTTTCTTCAATGGCAAAATTAGAAGAAGAGGTTTATGTTGAGCAACCTCAAAGATATGTGGTGAAAGGGAAAAAGGAACTGGTTTATAAGCTAAAAAACCTTATATTAATTGAAATAGACAATAAAAGCATGATTCGTTCCCAATTGGTGTCTCAACTGATTCGTGTCCAGCTGGTATCCCTTGATTGTGGTTCTCAGAAGGGAGTAATCAACAAAATTTATAACCTATTACACCATGTACTAGGATAGCCTTAACTAGCATAGCATAGTGGCTCTAGGGTCGTTCACTGGGATGGGTTTTCACTTCACAATTGATATTAATTAAAGCCGAATTGATGTCTTTTCATTTCAAGGTTAGCTTTAAAAGAAAACATAAAGATGTTTGAATGAAAAAGGTTTGGTTTAAAACTAACCAAAAATAGTAACTGATTTTACTTATAAAGAAAAGTGTTTCTTGAAGTTTAGATCACTAGGCTCAGGTTCTTTATACAAAAAGGGAGTTCCGGTCACTTGTTTCTTTTCCTCGAATTAGAGAATTAACATATAGTTAATTCTCTAATCGGTATGGTACAAATGCTTCCCTTTAATGGGTTCAAATAATAAATCCCTCTCACTGATGCAACTTGTAATGGCTCGTGCCTCTCACCTAGCATTTTCCATTCAAGGTGATCCTTAACCTTGGATTTCCCTTCTCAAGCTTGCAAGAGATAACTGATGGATGTCTCCTTAGAGTCCAAAAGCTTATCAAGTGTTGGCAATTCTAGAAAATCCTACCTTCAAGTCACTTCCCAAAAGCTCGCAAGAGATAAACAAGTGCATCTCAATGGATGGAGATCACTTGCCTTACCTAGTGTTGGCCCAGGTGATTTAAAGGCGTTTTAAGTTAACTAAAAAGATAAAAACCATTCACGGGTCACACTTTCTCTTCATTAAAAACTAAAACAACAAAACTTCCAATTTATGCATGTGGAAACTTACCCGGCTTTCTTCACTCCAAGAGATAAAGAGCCTAGCCTCTCATCCTTTGAGGAAAAATCCTCAGAGTTTGATTGGCTAGAAATAAAAAGAACGAGAAGACAAAAATATATATGAAAAACAGAGCAAGTGCTCTGCTCGTCGATTACATATATGATATATCCGATTACATGATCTATATGATGGATCTCTCCCCTTTACATTGGTTCAAAGATATATATAGAGAAGATATTTTCTAAGAAAATATCCCAATAATATCTTTGATTGATTACAAGGAGAAAATAGAAATTTACACAAAATATCTTGAGAGAAAAAATCTAACTTAGTCGGTGGCGAATATCTGGAAGCTTCAGGAGAACACCACGACACTGTGCAAAATCCGGGTAATTTGAAATGTCGGCCCCGGATGCTCTTCGGGTAGGTGTTATCAGAGGATCCGGACATGTCTGACCGGAGAAGTTGAAATGCCTCCTCTCCCATCTGGCTGTGAGATATTCGGATGTGAAATATCCCGCGCTGCCAAGCTATCCTGATCAACTCCATCCGGATTCCCCCGGAGGTCATGTGGTGCACTCCCTTATCTAGACTCCCTCAGGGAGAAACACACGGCACTCGTGAATATCATACCCGAACGATAGCATATCCTATCCGGATATGTTGTCCGGATCATTGACTACATAGCCCACGTTCCGCCGCCCTCCGATGGTGTGTCCGGACGCCCTGTCTGAACATCTTTTGCCATGGATTCCAAAGAACTCTCCTCAATATCGGATTGCTTTGGTGATCAAAAAGCTATCAAAACACTAAAACTTAATACAATTTGATTAGAATTGATTGCAAGGGTCCTTAATATGCTAATTGGGTTAAAAGGTGATAACTATTACTCAAAAGTGTTTAAAAGAGTTAATCACAAGCTATGAAATAGCACTTTTTGAGTAGTAATCAAAACATGATGCACATGTATTGATATCTATTTTATAATAAACATATTTCAAAGATGTCCTTATCAACACACACTTTATATGTCAAATCTAATTTTATGAGTAATATTATCATTGTGTGTTTATACATGAATGATTTAATTATCATTGATGATACTTTAAAGATGATAATAGAATTCAAAAAAGTGATGATAAGTCGGTTTGATAAGATAGATTGATATTCTATTTTATTGGGATTGAAGTAATTTAAGTAGATAATGGTATCTTTATTTTTCAAAAGAAGTATGCAAGTGATATTCTTAAAAAATTCAAGATAGAATCATATAGTCCTATTCTAGTTCCAATTGAAAAAAGATTAAAATTAGGTAATGATAGCTTGAGTGAGTTTGTTAATCCTACAAATTTTAAAAGAATGTTGAAGAGTTTGCAATATTCGACTTTTACAATACCAAATACTATATTTGAAGGTGGATTCATGAAGTCTCCACATCAATCTCATTGGCAAGCAATAAAGCATGTTTAACTATATATCAAAGATACATAATGTGGTATCTCATTTGCAAGCAATAAAGCATATCTAACTATATATATCCAAGATACATAACATGGTAGTATTTATTCTACATACACTAACAAGATCTTGGAAGCAAAGATAGCGATTTAGGAATTAATGAAGAGAAATAAAAAAACTATTTTAAACAATGCATTTAATTTTAGTTCAAAGGTTTTTTTCTTGGTCATTCAACATATGATTGCTTTGCCAACCATACAAGTTGAGTATATTGTAGTATGGTTGCATCAAATAATGTCTAATTCGAAGAATACTTAAAAAATTCTCACAAAGATTTTTTTCTATAATAAATCAACAATAACATTAACCAATAATCTAGTATTTTATGGAAGAAGCAAACACACTAAGATCAAGTTTCACTATGCTCGGGAGTTGGTATAAAAAATTATGCTTTAAATATTTTCTTTTGAAAATCAAATTGTGAACATTTTTCTAAGAGCGCATCAAGGTAGAAACATAGCTCAAATTGAAAAAAAAAAAATTGATGGATATGATGAAATTTAAAGAGCTTGCTTTAAGGGAGGCAATGTACAAGTCCTAATTAATCAAAGACTATATTTCCTTAATATATTAAATTTATTTCATATTTGAGTGTTATTTTTCTTAGATGGAGTCGATTTTTCATTAGAATTGGATTTTTATATCTATTCCAATGTATATTTAAAAATAGGACAAAAGTGTATGGTACATTTTTTTTTTTATTATTTTCTTTCTTGTTCATAGTTTTAGGTCATTTTGTGCAGAAAAATTATTTTTATGTTGTAAATTTTTTTCTTTTTATTTCTCACAAAAAGAAAAACAAGGATGCACTTAAATTAAGCTGATAACAAAAATCCTCCACACACAATATATATATATATATATATATATATATATATATATATATATATATATATATATATATATATATATATATATATATATATATATATAAACTCAAGGATAATAAGAGTGTGTTTAGCAGTGATTCTAGAAAACATTTATAGTCTTTTTAATACTTAAATGATAAAATTTTTCAAGTGTTAAAAAGATTAGAAGTGCTTCCTAAAATCACTACTAAATAAGGTCTAAGAGTGCATTGGATGGTATTTTATGAAGTGTTTTTAATATTTCTAACACTTAAAACTTTTTATTTTTCAAATGTTAGAATGACTAAATTTTTTTTTGAGAATCATTGTTAAACGCACTATAAAACTCTAGCATGAATGTTATTGATGAATTTTTTTTAATATAGTTGGTATCTCTTTTATTGATTAAGGGTATATTCCATACTGATTTTATTTGAAGTGTTTTTAATAGAAACGTTTTTTTTAGAAAACAACACAGGTGATTTTTTAATACTATAAATGATTTTTGAGATTTTTAATAATGTTTCTTAAAATTTGTCAAATACCTAATTTAAAAAAAAAACATTTTTTTAGGCTAAAATATTTTCTAGAGTCATTGTCTAGACAAAAAAAAAAAAACACTTTTTAGATAATACTAATTTTTCTTATCTCTTTCATTTCTTTTTGTTTTTCTTTTTCCTTCTCACTTTTGCTTTCTCACATCTATCCCTTTGAAGGGTACTGCTTTTTCTTTTTGTTTTTTGGTTTTGATTTGGACATCAACCCCACCTTTGAAAACGTGTATATACAGAAACACATTCTTTGCCACAGGATATATGTAGTGGCATGTCTTTATAACATTTAACTAATTTGTAGCATTAATTAAATGTAATCTAGTGCTGCAAGTTGAATGTCATCTAGCTTGAGTTGAATAGCAAACACCCTTTTTTATTTCCTCTTTTATTTTCCTTTTAATTTTTAATATACGTGCTTACATTATTATTATTATTACTGAAATTTGCTCAAGGAAATATTGTGATTGTTGATATTCTCAGCTTAAATTAGATTCTCATAACTAATTTATTAAATAAGACCTTTTGTGTTTTCTCTTGCCTTCATTGTAAAATTGAAAATAAAGTTTTAAGATTTAGATAACTGTTTTTAAAATAAAAAAATAGTTTTTAAAATTATTATGTTTTGTAAAATAAAAGTTCGAAAACTTAAAATATTTTAACATATTTTTAATATTTTAAATATATTTTAAAAATATTTTTTATGTCAACAACTTTATTTTTAATTATTATATATGTTTGTATAAATATTTTTTAAAATAATTCTAAAAATAAGTGAAAACAACTAAAAGATATTTTCTAAAAACAATTTTTTTTTTTCAAGAACAAAAAACAATTCTGATCATCATAAAACGTGTTTTCCAATTTTTTATTTTAAAAAACAGAAAACTGTTCTTGAAAATAACCTTTAGAGCTTAGCTCAATTTTTAAATGTTTCATGTTTTTATGTCAAATTATTCAAAATAATCATGATGAGATAATCATGAAAGTATTAATTAGGACACCAAATATTTAAGGAATCACCCTGCTTTTTACATATAATTTTGTTTTTTATACAATATGAGATATCATTCATTCAATAGTTAGAAGGTTAAGGTAATGGGTTAATAGTAATTAGTAAATCAAATACCTAGAATAATGGACCGTCATTACTAAATTTCAAATATTCTCTCCTCTCCTTCCCCATGTTTCACAATTGACGACTGTCATTGTAATTGACTGATTTTGATCGTCAAATTGTCATGGTCACCAGTCACCATTAAAACTGACTGATCTTAAGGCCTAGTGAAGCCTTCTCAAAGTGTAAATATGTAATATTTGTTTGCCTACGAAGTAGACTGATCACGCGCCTGCATTGTCAACCTTACTACTTATTCTTCCATCATGGCAGGAATGAAGCAACGTTTGTTGAGGAAATTGCCTCATTTATTTTCCATGAGAAAATTAATATGGCACAAAGTGATATAGCTGAGGACCTAGTGGGGATAGATTCTCGTTTATGTGAAATCGAACCATTATTATGTCTTAAGGCGGCTGATGTTCGCATCATAGGAATCTGGGGCATGAGCGGCATAGGGAAGACAACTCTTGCAGGTGCTATTTTTGAACGATTTCGTAATCAATTTGAGGGTTGCGTCTTTTTTGAAAATGTTGGAACACAATTGGAAAGAGAAGGTATTGAAGGTTTACAAGAGAAATTGCTTCCAAAAATATTAGGGCTTAAAAATCTTAGTTTAACAGGACGCCCTTCAATAAAGGCTGCATTAGGCTCTAAAAAAGTCCTTATTGTCCTTGATAATGTGAAAGATCCAATGATCATAGAAAAGATAGCCAAAAAACGTGATTGGTTTGGTGTTGGAAGTAGAATCATCATAACTACTACAAATAAAAATGTGCTGAGGACTCATGAAGTGAAGGAAATATATGAGGTGAAGAAATTTGACGGGGATGAAGCCATGAAGATTTTCAGTCGTTATGCATTTAAACAAGACCATCCTAGAAAGGATTTTGTGGAGCTCTCCAAAAGCATAATAGCTTGTACTCACGGTCTTCCATTAGCTATTAAACTTTTAGGTGACCTTTTATTTGAAAAGAGCAAACATGAGTGGGAAACCAAATTGGATAAACTGAACAAAGATCTTAAGTTGGGCATCAATTGTCTTCAAATGAGTTACAATGAGCTCAATGATGATGAACAATGTTTATTTCTAGACATTGCGTGTTTTTTTAAGGGTGAGAACATAGATTATGTTGCAAAAATACTTGACAATCACAATTGTTGCCCAATTGATGGAATACATGCTCTTGTTGATAAGTCTCTAATAACTATTTCTGGGAACAAGCTTCAGATGCATGATTTACTACAAGAAATGGGAAGAGAAGTTGTTTGTCAAAAGTCCCAAGAGCCAGGCAAGCGGACCAGGTTGTGGAAGCATGAGGACATTTCCCTTGTGTTGAAAAATAATAAGGTAACAATGAAATCCAAATATTTCTCTTTTAATACATGAATTTAAGTTTGAAAACTATCACTTTTGTTTAAGTAATTATAGATCATATAAATTTTTTATGCATTTTGCATGGTTTATCATTAATCTTTTTAATTGGTTGTTAGGGAACCGAGGAAGTTGAAGGAATATCTCTCGATTTGTCTCATGTAAAAGAGAAACTACACTTCAAAACTCCGGCCTTTGCAAGGATGAATAAACTTAAATTGCTTAAAGTGTACAATTCTGGAGGTGCCTCCAAAAAGGGGAACTGTAATGTGCACTTTTCCCAAGGTTTTAAATTTCATTATGATGAATTGAGGTACTTATATTTACATGGATATAATTTGAAATCATTGCCCAATGATTTCAATGCAGAGAATCTTGTACATTTAAGTATGCCTCATAGCTATGTACAACAACTTTGGAAAGGAAGCAAGGTATGATTATGATTTATTCATTTTTTTTTTTCCTTTTTCAGATGGTTTACGATGTTCATGAAAGCCAATTTTTTAAATCATTTAGGAACTTGAAGAAAAAGTGATATTCTTTCGCACATGTTCTATTTCATACTTAAATCATTTAATTTGCATATGTAATTAGATAACAAATACATTAATTCCATTAATTTACATCAAACAGGTTCATGAAAAAAACAAATCAGCAGAATAGTTCAATTTCTAAACTTTTTGGAACTCTATTTTATTTCCTATTTTGCACTGAGTTATTAGGAGCGTTTGGGATGTGTGTTAGTGGTGTTATTGACCAGTCTTGGAGGTTTGAAGATGTTGGGTGGTATGCGGCCAACAGAGTTCAATCTCTTTCTGGTTAGTACCTTTCATTTGATTTGAATAGTTTAGGCTTGATAATAGAGAGTGACTGGTTAATTATTAATTAGCAGCCACTTCAAATTGGCAGAGAAGTGATGTAGTTTTTTAGATTGTTTAGACCTCCCTTTTGGTCTAATTTTAAGGACAGAACCATTGGATATTATACATTAATTGCTAGAATACAAGATTGATCACAGATTCCATCAACTGTGATTGTAACTTGTTGGGATTTTCTGTATGTATGTGTTGTTTTGCTGTGAAGGATGTGATCCATGGGAGCCCTCGTGATATATTTTGTGAGTTGAACGATCTCCATTCCTTAGAGGTTGGTTTCTTCTGCAATGCTTTCAATTGGGATGGAGTGATGAGGGGGATTGTTCTAGTGGAAGTGGGTGGTCTAGTCAAGGAGCAGGGAGAGAAAAGCTCTTGTAAGGGAACCCGATCTTCTAGTATTTAACTGTTGGGCTATTGCCATTGTTTTTGGATTGTTTTTCCTCATTCTAGAAATTGGATGTCAAGGAGATTAAAGAATTCACTTTAAGGTGGTGTTTGTTTTTTTTTTTTTTACTTAATTCTAAATAGAACCTTAATGCTTAATAGTGTTAAATATTAGGTTGTTTGTTTTTATAGTATTTTATTTCTATTAAGTATTAAAAAGTAAAAAAATCAATATATTATTTTTTCTATTTAGAAAAAGCTACATATTTTGGCTTTTTCTATTTAGTAAAAAGTTTATAATAAGTCATGAAAAAAGTAGAAAAACAAACAACCTAAATTCTGAAAACAAATTGTTCAAAGCAAAAAACCAAAAAAACAAATACCACCTAAGTGTCCGTTTAGATATATATTCTTTTTAAAATAAAAAATAATAGTAACTTTTATATAAGATACAAGAACTCTTTGGAGCTTGCATTTGAACATTAATGATTGTGGACCTGGATTTTTCATGTGTCCCCATTAGTCGGCAAGACTTGCTTTTATTTGTGAAAAATCGTATTTTTATTAAAGACTTGGAGTCGCCACTTATTTTATTTTATTTTATTTGAAAAATGGAAAATAAAATAAGAAAGAAAACCCTAAAAAAAATGTGACTTCATAGTTTTGGAAAAGCATATATTTGAAAAACTCGAGCCTAAGTCCAAGGATCAAGTTACCTATTGGGAAGATACTTCAAAGAGGCAACACCTCTCTAAGCACTAAAGAGGTCTCTCTACTTGTTAGATTGAGGGAAATATGACAATTAGTTGATTAACCTAGGGTACCAAGAAGGGCTTAGGTGATTTTAAAATTCTACTAACACTAGCATGCCAAATAAGAATTCAAATCGCAACCATAAAAAAATAGTTAGAGTGTGTACCTAGATTGCAATTTAATGCGCTATGAGTAAAACAACAATGGTTAGTTCAGAAAATAAAACACACGTGTGTTTTATCAGAGAGAATCAAACAAGCATTTAGGCAAATAAGCATAATATCAAACATGGATATAATTCACAATAAGATACATATTCATAGAATTTTGAAATTGAAGGATAGAGAATGTACTTGAGTAGCAAGCTTAGCGCTTCAATGGGAAACAAGATTAGCTCAACAACAAGTACAAAACAATCTCATATACATTACAGAACGGATCAAAGTCAATCAAATATCAAACAATCATCTCACTTGAATCATTATCAAAGTGATATCATGGATGTTGGGCCTCCACCAAGGCCCAATTTATTTTTTCATGAATTAATTTTATGAATTCCATTATTTTTTAAATCATAAAACTTTTTTCATGCTTGTTAAAAATCGAGAAAATTGTGAAAATTTTTAAATGAGACAAAGAAAATGCATGCCAGAAGGAAATTTGACAGCAAAAAGTTCATTAAAATCGAGTTTTTAATTTTTCAAAGGATGAAATTTAAAGAAAACTGGAGTTGATTTAATGGAAAAGATATTGAAAACCTGATTCGAAACGTGTAAATTCACACAAAAAATGAAAAACATCAGGAAAAGGATAGTGCATCAAGCCGGCCAGGCTGGAGATGGGCCTGTGAGTGTCACTGAGACTGCATTACTGATGGTGTTGGTGCTGCTGTTATTCTCTCTGAATTTCTCTTCCCACTCTCCTTGTGTTTTCTTTCTCTGCCCCATATTGGTCTATGAGCTGTGCTTGATATTATAGTGCCCTTCCCATACCTCGGGCTCTTCCATACGGTGAGTCAGAATCATCTTCAGCTTAGATAACCACGATCTTCATCATATATCCTAAGCCCATTGGTTTGCTGGCTGGCTGGCTGAGTTTCCTTGAATCCCAAATGCTTCAATATTCCTCCCTGAAGCATCATGTAAGAGCATCAATAACCCTCAACGCACATCAATATGATTGCAATGACCTAGTAGAGCTCTTCTTTTCTGTAAGGTTCTAATACCTGAGTGCGGTTTCTTGCCTGTTCCCCTGATTAGTACTGATTTCCGGACTGATCTGACCAGGGATCCTTGGAGAATTCATAGATTAAAGGAGCAGAAAAAAAAGAAAAATCCATCATGAAGACCTTGTCGTTTGCAACTGCACCAGCATTATCTAAAGCAAAGCCCACAGGCTGCTGATCTTTTCCCAGAACGGTAAGCATTATCCCATGGCTAGACTGAACTAGTTCCTTTCATTGTTTTGGAGTAGCCAAGTCCATTGAGAACAATCAAGTCCCCACCCTGAAATGATGGTCAGCACCCAGCAGCATATGAACAAACGTTGAGAGGTTTTTCAGTATTCCACAAAATTCTCTTCCTGCATTTTATTAGTTTCCTGTGATTCAAGCTGGACATTGACAACCTGCTCAAGGTGGGGATATCAGGATTGTCTGGGTATGACAGTCCCTGCTCTTCTATTTGGATCTGGGCAAGGCAAACAGAATCAGAATCTTCAGATGGATGACAAAAGAAAACCTCTCTGATATACGAATGGGATATTTATAATCCAATTGGGTGAGCCCCCTGGAAATACTTCGATATTTAAAGTCAGAGTGTCCTGCTTTCTTCCAATTGTGATGATTTCATCTAGCATTCCACTAGGGGAGAAAGGTTGAGAACACTAAGCTTGAAGTGCTTGATTTAAGGACATTTCAGCACCTGGAACCATGGTAAGTGGCTGCATTAGTGGTGAATTTACCAGAGACAGCTCTTGTGAAAGTGAGTCCCCATTGGTGGATATACATAACTCATTATGGAAGTCACCTCCAACAAAGTTTGTTCTTATTTTGAGGCAACAGTATCAGCAGCTTCATCATTCTCTCTATCAGACTCACCAAACTGTTTGATATCAGACACATTATACCCTTTCCAGGCTGCCTGTTTCCATAATGGATTTATGGGCCTTTGCCCTCTCCAAGTTATTGGCCTCAATTGTCTTTCCATTTAAAGTTATGACAGCGTTTCCAGGCCTTAAGCCTGTTCTGCTTATCATTTTCTCATAAGCTGCGATAATGAAATGAACTTCCATTCCAGAAAGTTTAATTTGAACAATGGCTTTTGCTGCACCTAGAACTGTAGCTGAACCCCCATATCAAACTTCATTTGTTCAATATGATAGCGAGTCCAATCTATTCAGTCTAACTTCCCAATAAATTCCTGAATTGTCATCTTCATCCTTGTAAAGATTGCTTCCAGCATCTGAATATCTGTGTTGTCACCTTCATACTCAGAACCATCATCATCACCTTCTGGACTGTCGTGATCGTCATCTCTCTCTGTCGGATCCCCACCTCTTCTACATGGATGAAATGTAGAAGTGCCAAAGGTGGGAATGAAAGTGTCACATTCAAAACTTGTCTCAATTCTTGTGATGCGGATGGCATCATATCCACTAGCATTCAATTTCACCAGAATTAGCAGAGTTTTCCTGAAAACAAAAATAGAGTTCTGTTGTGTCTGATTTCAGTAACCAGTTTACCCATTGTATCCCAGCTTTCCCAAGTGTCCTTATTATCACCCGCCCTTGCCTGAAGTATATAGTGACTGATCCTTGTTCAAATCAACACTATTTTTGACAAGGCCTTCCACAGATAGTTCTGGCGAAACTTGATCAAATTGAAGTGCAGCTTGTGACGTTGATGCATCAGCTATTTTGTCATTGAAGCCACCAGAAAGAAGCTGGAATCCTACCTCCCTTGCAGGCATTGGTTTTCCAGGTTATAAGACTGTAATAGACAACTCAAGGCATCAACTAAACGTATCCATATGATAGCATCTCCTTCCAGAGTTACTCATTCGCCATCCCTGGCCTCACTGCTGAATATCGCACCCATTTTCTCCTAACAGCCACACTTCATTCCTGCAGTTAAGAAGCATGTCAAGACTCAAGCCAGGATTCTCCCTCAATTGATGATTCCATACTAGACTCCTCTGCTGCTTTATCATCATAAAAATCAGCTTCTCTCATTTTCTGGAGGTTGCGGAATTTCCCTCCCTGCAGAGCTGTTGCCCCCATCAGCATCTCTTCTTGGATGAAGGCCTGCAATGATCTCAAGCATACTGCCATGCATGCATCGGTCGTAGAATAGGGTGAAAATTCTGATGCTTTTCATCAGATGCTAGCTTAAAGTCCAAGATAGATGAGAATTTCTGTCAAAAAGATTTAAGCCCACTGGACTCTCCATGTTGTAATATCCTTGCTTTGTGATCACATACTGCCGATTGCCGCAAGTCAACTAGCTGAATAGAACCTCTTGAGCTGCTATATGCCAGCAGATTACAGTGAATTGGATGGAACTCAGCTGCTGTTATCACCTCAATAAAATCATCCCTGTTTGACGGTTTCATGATATTAAAACATTGATCACTGTGTGGACCCGCATTTTTCACGTGCGCCCCCACTCGATCGGCGAGACTCACTTTTTTTTATTTGTGAAAAATAGTTTTTGGAAAAGTTGGAGTCGCCACTTATTTTATTTTTATTTTAAAGGGAAAATAAAACAAGAAAGAAAAACCCTAAAATGTGACTCCATAATTTTTGAAAAAAGGCATGTCTTTGAAAAACCTGAGTCTAGGTCTGGGGATCAGGTTACTTATTGGGAAGGTACCTCTAGGAGGTAGCACCCCTCTAAGCCTTAAAGAGGTCTCTACTGACTGAATTGAGGGAAATATAGCAATTAACCGATTAATCATGGATACCTAAATAGGCTAGGTGATTTCGAAAAATAGCATGCTTAGCAGGAAAACCAATCACAATCATGAAGAAGATTTAGGGTACATACCTGGACTGCTTCTTAAGCGCTATCACAAGACATCAAAGGTTAGTTTGAAAATACGACGCATAATATGTATTTTATCAAAACAAATCAAGTATACACCTAAACACTCAAGGATTATATCAAACATGGAGATGATCTTCAATAGCATGTATGTTCATAGAATTTGAGAAAATGAGTGTGAGAGAGAGGGAGAGCATACATAGGTAGCAAGCGAAATGCGTCTGTAGAAAACAAGGTTAGCTTAATAACAAGTATAAACAATTCTCATATATATCATAGGGAACAATTGAAATCAGCCAAGTATCGAACAATCCCCTCATTTGAATCGATATCAAAGAAGATATCAAGAATGTCGGACCCCCCCTACCAAGGTCCTAATTGCTTTTGCACGAATTGATTTCAATTAGTCCCATTACTTGGAACTATGAAGTTTATTTGTGCTTGTTGAAAATCGAGAAAATCATGAAAATAGTTGAAAATAAAATAAAATAGTAAAAACGCATGCCTGGAGGAAAGTGGCAACATATTTATTAAAATCTGGATTTTTAGTGGCTAGAAAGGCTCTAAAGATGGATTTAAAAATTCAATTTAAAACAATAAATTCCCAATCAAAGAAGCAAAAGGAGGAAGAGGTATGTGTGGCAAGGTAGATATGATGGAGTGGAGCCCGGGAGGTTTAGCTGTAGCTGGATTGCTGATGGTTGTGTGAAGAGACCTTTGTACATTGTTAGCATGTTTGGAGAAGAACTGGCCATATTCTTTTCGAAGCACATGCCCACTTGCTGCCACTCATTCTCAAGTTTCAAATCTTCATTCAGAAGTTCATCTGATTTATCAATCTTCTTATAGTGCACTTCTGGATTTTTCTGTAGTTCAGAATCTAAATTTTCCAGCTCATCACGAACTTCATCTTTTGCCTTTTCAGTAGTACTAACTGATCTTCTTTAACTCGCATAGGGAAATTCACTGATGTAGCTTTTCAAATAAATATACGAACTGTTGCAACATCTCCAAGCTGTATGTGTGTGGTGCCCCTTCTGAATTTTGGCAAGTGCTTTAAAGCTCATTTTCTTCTAGAGCGAGTTCCAATGCTAAGTTGTCCAGAGGTTGAATCAATTCTCTCTGTAAGGATGCAAGAGCGTGTCTTGAAGTCATATCTTCAACAGTTTGTACAAGTGAAAACAGATTCAAACCATCTCTTCCTCTGAAGTCGGTAAGCCAGGATCAGGCCTCTCTAAACTGAACTTGGTTCTGATGGATCTACTGCTGGTTTAGGACTCTCTAATTTCTTTTTTAGCTGACTGCAATGGGAACTCTGAGACCAAAGGTTCGCTTGAAGATTCTTTTAGACAAGATTTTGAAGGAGCATCAAAGCAACTTTCTTATGCTATACGATTCGAAGTATGGATTTGCAGAATCCATTGAGAAATCAGCGGTGTAGAGCACGGGATTCTGGTTAGTATGCAATATAATCATGGATCTTCCACTTGAGCGGTTTATCTCTGAGGAATGAGCAACAAGTTTGCTGCCTGGATTCAGCATCTGGGAGGGTAGTATTGTATCTGTTGAATGATTGAAACTCTACCATGGATAGGTGGAATTGTGACCTGCAAGTTCAAAGTTTCCAGTGTCCAGCATGGTTGCATAGGCGACTCCAGTACTGTTCAGATAAGCTTTTGATCAAATGTAAACCGGTCATGTAAACTTTCATATATCTCGGGGAATGAACAAAGAAAACTGATCCTAGATATGGATCTTAAGATTCACATTGAAGGCATTTCCAGCAGTTGGTGGAGTTTGAGGATGTCTTAAATCCACATCATATGGAATTGGTGCAAGGGGTGGTCTATAAGTGTTAGGAGGTGATGTTCCCAGATTTGTATCAACCAACAGCCCTGTAGAAAGCGTAGAGGTTGCTCGATGAGTAGATGATAAGAATTCATGTTCTTCTGATGCTCATGGGCCGTAACAGCATGCTGGTATGCTACTCAGTTCAATTCTCTTAGAAGAACAGCAGCAGCAACTATTACTTTTTTAGAACCACTTTTAGTGAAAACCAACATTGCCTCGTCAATGGATGTTGGTGTTTCCATCATCTCATCATTATCAGCAGCTCTAAAAGTTGTGAAGATAGGCTTCTGTGCTTTGAAATCTGAATTTCTAAAGTCCCAATCCTATGTGCAGCAGAAACTGTGAAACTAGAAGTACCATGATCACCAGCATCAAAATCATGCGGGATGAACTGTTGCAACAAAGCAATCTGGCTGACCTGCTTCCCATTCTGACTCATATTACCATTTCCTTTAAATTTCAGCCATCAAGAGTATCCGTTAACACCATTGAATCTCACCTACATATGCAACCACTTGAATTCCTTCCAATTCTCTACCGAATTCATCCATAAAAGCCATCTTAAATAGCCACTGAATTCCTTTAGATTTTCCATTGAAAATTTGACTACCCAGATTTTCATCCAAGCCATGAAGGTAGGAAACATTTATAAAGTGACCTACATAAAGGAGAGTATACCAAGAAGAGAAAATAAATCCAGCCATGAGTTGGATTTCAGGTTTGGGCATTTCTTTAATGAAGTCAAGTATCTTTTTGGTTTACTTCTTCATTTACTAGAGGTCACTAAATTGTCACTTGTATCTTTCATCATGATCTGCCTCCTCAAATTCTAAGATTAAAGCACCTGTAGAAACATTCTGAGCTGTGTATATGCTGGAAGATGGACAGAACTGCATCAACATCATCATCAAATGAAATTGTTTTCTCTCGCTTCTTTAACTCCTTCCCCGATTTCAGAATTTCATTTAACCTTTTCTTGGGTCCTGCCTCCTCAACTAAATTTGGTATCACATTGTCATGCTCAACAATTTTGGAAGGCTTCTCCTTTTGCAAATTTGAAAGCTCTATTTCAAGTTAAGCTTTTGTTTTCTTGAGGCTTCTTACACGATCAGTAGCTAGGGCATGCTAAAGGGTTAAATTATTGAGAGAAGTCTGAATAACAAGTTAATCATCCTCTGCATCTTCTTGTGCCCTGTTATCGTTACCATCCGAGACATGATTTTCATTTCTTTCGGTATTCCTTGCCTGTTAAATAGTATTTGCCACAGCATCTATTTCAACTTCTAATGCCTTCACTTCACTATAGAGCTTTGCTTGGTATCACCCAGCCGCTGAAGTTGCTGCTGCCTCTGAAGTTCTTACAGCTGCTTGAACATGATGTGCTGCTGTATCGACTGAATATCATTAAACCCAGATGGCTATCTGAGACGAGGTTGTGGCATAACTGGCTGTTGGGTCTTGATGAAATGTTCTGGAAGCTTCAGCACCATTTCTCTTAGTAAATCGACCCATTCATTTCGAACAAAATTTTCCTTGCCCATTGCATCTGCCATATGCTTCAAAAGGAATTTATTAATCACGCGCTGAATGCATGCTTCAGTCCAACAACCATCAGCTATGAATGTTACCATTATTTCTGGCGCTTCATGGTCACTCTTCACTTCAAGTTTAGGAATTTGGACAAAGAGTTCAACAGAAGAGACCAATAACCTTTTTGATAGTGATGTCTTCGTCATCCGATTCATTATCAATGTTCAACAAATTCTCACTAAACTTAAGAACACAAGATAAAATAGCTTCAAATGCTGTTGTAATAGTTAAAATTGAAAATATATCAGCAACAAGATTCTATTCCTGGTGCAATAATGATTCAATATTGTGGCTTCTACCCAACATCACCAATCTTTGTTTCTTTTTTCTTCGCCGAGCTGAACCCCAAGCAGTCCCTTCATAGAAATCTACCCTTCGCTGTTTTCTCTGGTGGAGAGAGATCCATGAGACTTCTCTAGCAGATTCTGATCCAATTTTTGAGGTTCTACTTGTAAATCGTTTGGAAATTCCAGTACTGTTACTGCATTCTTATATGCATTTACAAGCTGCTCAAATGTTGTCTCGGATGTCGAGCTTCTCATAGCTTCCTGATTGAGTTATCTATCCAGCTTCTACAACCAGAATTTTATCGACTTCAGAGAGTGACTTCACTTGATGAGTCACTAGAATGACGATTTTATGAGCAAGGGCAACCATGACGCATTCATAGAGAAGAAATGCAGCAGCATGTGCATCTACTACACCAAAGGGATCATCTAGGAAATACACATCTGAATCACTACGTATTGCCCTTGCCTGTTGGATCCTCTGCTTTTGGAGTTGATGAACACTATCACTGGAAACTCGAGTACATAAGAAATAACTTGACCTCTGATTCTGGAATAAGAATATAATCAAGGATACGGAAATTCTTCAAGCCGAACTCCGAATTAAAATATGCCATTACTGGAAAATGATTTCTTTGAGAAGTATTGCTCAGCTTCGAAGATATGGGTGCCAAATTTGAGCTGCTTGTCAATAAGTTCTGGAAAGAAGTCAATCCAAATTGAAGGTTCTTAACCAGTTCGGAGTTTTCATCGGTTGTCATTTTCCCAACAGAGAACACAAGGGAATCATTAGAAATATTCCGTACAGAGACTGATTTATCTGTTGTATCAGTTTGAACCTCATGTGTATTGAAGGGTGGGCCATTAAGATCAAGTGTGTCCTGGTCTGGTAGTTCAACTTCTCCATTGACTTGCCGAGCTTTTGCAGCAGCTAATGTGGCATTTATAGCCTCAGCTTCGGCTGCTGAGGCCTCAACCAAGTACTCAACACCTTTACAAAGTCTCCGGGATCCCTGGAGCATTGCATTTTCAATACTTATATCAGTATACATATCACCATTTACAGGAGGAGCTATAGGAGTTCCCAGGACAACTGAACCATCAGGAGCTTCCTCAGGAATTGTTTGCCTTGTTCTTTCATTGATGAATCCATACCTTCAGGTAACCCCCCTGCCTGTAAATTCGATGCAGCTGCTGTTGCTGCAGCATGTGAAGTTGCGCTTGTTGTTTCAGCAGCAGCCAGATCCTCAGCAACCTCTTACCAAATGCAGTCACACAATGATTTAGTTGTGCATAGAGAGTCCCTGATGAGTCTCCTTTTCTACTGTTCTAAAAAATCTCAAGGTTCTCCAGGGCAGCAGCATTAAGAACCATGCATGGCTTATGAAAGATATCACTAACACCAGAGTATGGAAATAACTCAAACTTAGCAAATCTTAAGCAATGTTTCATCCATAAAAGCCTGCTTTAGATAGAAAAGAGTGCCCCCAAGGGCTGAAAGTGTAAGGCTGCCACTCTCGCCTGCATTCACCAACTTGGACAAAATGTCAAGTAGGCCCAAGGGATCTTCCTCAACAAAAGAATCCTTAACACTCAAATTTGCTTCATTTAAAGATCCAGAAACTGATAGATCATTGAAACATCTGTAGACACTCCTGATTTCAGAAACAGTTTTCTTAGAGTCCCAGAATTCTGAGATTGGAACCAGTTCATTTACTAAAGGGCTTCTTGTATGTCTCATCAGTGCTCTCTCAGTTTTAGGACTGAGAAGGTTAGCTAGTTTTATAATCTCTACAAGCCTTAGCTCAAATAATAGACAACACAGGGTGCCGCACTCTGAACCATCCCTGAACTGTCCAAGAATAATCCTGCGTGTAGCAACATCAACTACACAAACACCAAAACTGCGTTCTTCAAACTGACAGCTTTCAGTTACTGCCACAAGATAAGAAACATCAGGATTGGCTGATAGCATCTCACCTTCAGTTGGTGTTCCCTTTGTGACCATTGCACATACTTCACGTTTCACAACCTTGTCCTTAGAACCCTTCTCTTTCACTAGTCCTCAAATTTTTGAATCAACGCTGTCAATGTTTTCCTCGCTTTCAGATTCATGCATCCCTTTGTAGAACTAATTAGAACTGTTACTGAAGGTGAACGACCCGGATTGCTTTCAAATTCTGGCACATCCTCTATGAGAGCTCTTAATACATCATTCTAATGTAGAAAAAATGTGTCTTTTCTTTCCACGATTTTCAATTTTTAATTCCAAAACAGAGAACGAATCTTGAGGACTGGGAATAGAGCTTGTTGAGGTGCAGGCCACAATAGAAGAAAACAACAAAAGAGACATACAAAAAGAAATAGGAAATAACCAACAGGAGCCACAATTTCACATTTCAATCCATTGGCTTAGAATAGGGGAGTGATTCAAAATGAGATTTTTATCACGAACAAGGTAGGATTTCTATCATCAGATTCAAGAACATACCCAAATGCATATTATTTTCATGTGAAATCAATGATATTGAACAGAACGGAAGTCCAAAAAAATGAGAAATTTGAGAAAATTAACAAACAACCAAGCATTCTCAATAGAACCAATTGTGGCCCTTAGCGTCCACACCAATCAGCAAAGATTGAATATTCCAAAATGATCAGAGAATAATGGAGGATTGAACATGGGTAAGAATTCCGAGAATAACTAGGAACGTACCTGGAAGAACCTTGCTTCTCCTCGCCCCTCTTCTGCTCTTCTGTGCTTTTCTACCCAGCAAATCCAAGAATCTCCTCTCCTCCAGCCCCGAAAAATCCTCCAATCTCTCATTTCCAGTCCCTCTCCTTTCTCCAATGCGTGTCCCCCCCCCCCCCCCCCCCCCCGACTCTTTTTTTCCTTTTCTCACATATATATATCACCCTCAAGACCTAAATTTGTTTCCAAAAAGGAAAATTCTCCTCTTTCCTTTCTTCTTCTCTTCTTTTTTTAAATCTTCCAATCAAAAGCAATCTTCCCAATTTCAAATTCCCCTCCAAAACCTTCCAAGGAGAGTCCCACCTTCCTTAAACTCCAATGGTAAGTTTCCTTGCAAAAACATGAAATTCTTGAAGTTAAATAATTGAATGAATAGATAAGCAAGTAAATAAATTAGGAAACGGTAAAAAATAAATAAATAAATAAACAAAAAATAAATAATAAATAAATAAATAAGTTAAGGAAAATAATATAAAGAGGAAGATAACCAATAAAAAGTGAATGATAATCATAAAACTAAAACTGAAAATAAAATAAAATAAAATAAAATAAAAATAAAAAATAAACCAATAAACAAAAGCCGAGCCCAAAAGCCATGCAACCATGCAAGTCATACAAGTCACACTAAAAATGTCCAAATGGGCCAAGTGTATCTAAAAGCTATCCTAAAAAAAAAACAAGAAAAGCCTAAGTCTAAGTTAGGGCTGCCAAGGGTCACAATAAGGGATCAAATAATCCCTCAACCAAAGTCTCCAAGGTGACTCAGAAAAAGGTAAGTGGTGAGTAGTACTAGGCCACCAAGGAACTACTGTGGAGCACTAAAAACGAACTTAAAGACATGTGTTAAAGGGACAAAATTGAGGGTCTACACACTGATTTCCAGGTTCCACACGTTTAATTGTCTTGTTTGTTGATGTTAGATAGTGTACAGTTATTTAGGTTATTTACTTTTCCTTTTCCTTTTCTTTCCTTATTGTATTGTGGGTCCCACTAACATGTATATATATATATATCCAAGTCCAATATGTATTATTAACAAATTTTTCAATAACAAAAATAAGGGATTCTCCTTTTTCTCTCTTTTCACATGGTATTAGAGCCTAAGGAGAAAAAAAAAACCCTAATTATTTTTGGTTTATCCGTGAATCCATTCTGAGAAATCTTTCAGTGAATGTGTTTCATTCCGGTCACCTTTCCCATCTCGTAAAGCTTTCCGATCAACCGTATCGCCCTCAGAAAACCCTCACCGCCGTCAGAAAATCCTCATCGTCGGCGACTTTTCCGGTGACCTTTTTCAGGCGAAGTCCTTTTCCGACACCGACCATACCATCAGGTGCGCAAGGAGGAGATCTTCAAGTTTTCTCAAAGCACCGGAGGGAGATTTTCATCCACACGCTGGCCACACGCATTTATTTTCCGGCGGCCTGAATCTCAAACGCCGGCCCGTGAGGGCGCATAGAACACTTTCCGGCCACCCGCTTCCACCTCCAGCCTCGCCTGACGCCGTCTAGCCACCCTCCATCTGTGCTTAAGCCATCCGAGCCTTGAAAGTGCATTTTTTTAGGGTTTTTTTTGTCTCCGCTAGCCCTCTAAACAGCCTTTCCGACGACCTCCGGTGACTTCCTCTCCACCCAGAGCCCTGCACGTATCTTAAGAAGTGTTCTTACCCTTCCAATAGTGCCACATTTGTTTTTTTTACTATTTGGTCTCTCATAGCCACGGATCCTCGATTTTTTTTCTTCTTTCAGCCGCAATCTACAGCCGCATTAGGGCTCTCTTCGATCCAAACATATTTCGTTCTCCAGATAAGTAGATATGGCTACTAAAATTTCCATTTTTCCTCTGTCATATCTGGATCTTCTATGATTACTTTGGAGAAATTGGTTGGCAGTGAAAATTATTTGTCTTGGTTTGCCTCTGTGGAGCTTTGGTTTATGGTCAAGGTTATGAGGATCACCTTGTTACGCAAGAGGCGGATATCCCTGAGGTTGACAGTGTACAATGGAGGAAGATAGATGCACAATTATGTAGTGTGTTATGACAATTAGTTGATCCTAAGATTCTGCTTCATCTTCAGGCCTACAAAACATGCTTTAAATTTTGGCATCAGGCAAAAGGGCTATACACGAATGATATCCAACGTCTTTATAAGGTGGCTTTCTCTATTGTCAATGTCAGACAACAAGACATGGATTTATCTACTTATATTGGCCAGATTGCCTCTCTTAAGGAGGAATTCTTGACCGTGATGCCTCTTACTATGATGTTGGGGATCAACGAACACAAATTGACAAGTTCTTCATGGTTCTTATGCTTATTGGCCTTCGTCCAGATCTCGAGACCGTCCGCGATCAGATTCTTGGTATTCCTCGTTCCATCCTTGGATGATGTGTTTGCTCGCCTCCTCCATATCTCCTCCACTCAGACTTTGCTATCTGATAACACTTCAGATTCTTCTGTGTTAGTTTCTCAAACTAAATCTCAAGGAGGATGCAGTGGTAACTGAGGTAGAGGCCAATGTCCTCATTACACCTATTGCAATAAGCTTGGCCACTCTCGTGATCGGTGTTATCAGTTACATGGGCGGCCTCCCCACACTGCCCACGTGGCCTAGTCATCTGATCCTCAGCCGCCTCAGCCTTCCAGTTCCTCCACATCTCAGGGTATTTCCCTCACTAACAGTGAGTATGATGACTATCTCCGCTATCAGGCCACCAAGTCAACTTCTACTTGTCTTACCCACACATCTTCTCTTAGACCTTGGATTCTAGATTCTGGCGCTTCTGATCACATATCTGGTAATAAGGATCTTTTCTCTTCTATTACTACTACCTCTACCTTACCTACTGTTACTTTAGCTAATGGTTCCCAAACTATGGCTAAAGGTTTTGGTTTCGCTCATCCTCTCTCTTCCCTACCTCTCCATTCTGTCCTTTATGCCTCTGAGTGTCCTTTTAATCTTATTTCCATCAATAAAATAACTCGCACTCTTAACTGTTCTATCACTTTCTCTGATAAATTTGTGACCTTGCAGGACCGGAGTATGGGGAAGACGATTGGCATAGGACGTGAGTCTCAAGGCCTCTATCACCTCACCTCGCCTTCAACTCCTGCAGTTTGCATTTCCACTGATGCTTCCCTCCTCATCCACAGTCGCCTGGGCCATCTTAGTTTATCCAAGTTCTAGAAAATGGTCCCTCGTTTTTCATCTTTGTCGTCGCTTGTGTGTGAGTCCTATTAGCTTGGGAAATATACTCATGTCTCGTTCCTAAAGCATTTGAATAATCGGGCAAAGTCTCCTTTTGAACTTGTCCACACTGATGTTTGGGGTCCTTGTTGGACCGCGTCTACTTTAGGATTTTAGTATTTTGTCACTTTCATTGATGACTATTCTCGATGTACTTGGTTATTTTTAATGAAAAATCGAGCTGAGTTATTCTCTATTTTCCAGAAATTTTATGCTAAAATCCAAACTCAGTTCAATATTTCTATTCGTGTGTTGCGCAGTGACAATGCCAGGGAATATTTTTCTACACCATTTACTTCATTTATGTCCCAACATGGGTGTAGACCCTCAATTTTGTCCCTTTAGCACATGTTTTAAAGTCCATTACCAATACTTTAAAGTAATCTCAGGATTCTTTTGGCTTAAGTAGGCATATGCCGATAAAATTGTAGCAAGCTTTCATGCACTTTGCATGCTTTTAACTTAATGTCCTTGGTTTGTAGGGAAATGAAAAAATTGAAGGCATTTGCCTTGATTTGTCCCATTCACAAGATATAATAAACTTTACCACTAAAGCCTTTGTGAGGATGAATAAACTTAGATTGCTCAAAGTTTATAAATCTAGTGATATCTCAAGAAACTTTGGAAATATTTCTATAAGAAGAATTGTAAAGTTCATTGTTCTCTGAACTTTAAATTTTGTTACGAGGAATTGAGGTATTTGTATTTGTATGGATACTCACTGAAATCATTGCCCAATGATTTTAATGCAAAGAATCTTGTTCACCTCATCATGCCATGTAGTCATATTCAATGACTTTGGCAAGGAATCAAGGTATGGTTATGATGTATTGATGTTTTTTTCTTTAAAGAGCATATAATGTGTATGAAATCTAATTTTTAAGTCAACTTCATTTCTTGGCAGGTTCTTGAAAAGTTAAAAATCTTGGATCTCGGTCACTCTAAGTACTTAATAGAAACCCCAATTTCTCAAGAGTTGGTGAGTCATCAACTTGGAACAGTTAGTTTTAGAAGAATGTGTCTTTGTGTAAGGTTCACTCGTCACTTGGAGATCTAAAGAACCTCACTTTCTTAGTTTGAAAAATTACAAAATGCTCAAGAGTCTTCCAAGCAGCTTGTGTGGTTTCAAATCCCTTGAAATATTTATTCTTTCTGGTTGCTCAAAAATTGAAGAATTTCCCAAGAACTATGAGAACTTAGAAATGTTAAAAGAACTTAATGCAGATGGAACTGCTCTAAGAGTACTACCCTCCTCTTTTCCTTTGTTGAGAAACCTTGAAATATCATCCTTTTTGGGATAATGGACCACCACCATCTAGCTCATGGTCGTTGCCAAGAAGTTCACCACCATCTACCTCATGGTCGTTGCTAAGAAGTTCAAGTTCCACTAGTTTCATATTACATCATTTGCCAGGTTTATGCTCTTTAAGAAAGTTGAACCTAAGTTACTGCAATTTATCGGATGAAACAAACCTTAGTAGTCTTGGTCTCTCATCTTTATTGGAAGTAGTAAATTTAGGTGGGAACAACTTTGTTACTTTGCCTTCAAATATCAGTAGACTTACCAACCTAGAATCTCTAGGATTGGAGAAGTGTAGAAGATTGCAAGTACTACCGGAACTTCCATCAAGCATATATAGTTTAATTGCACAAGATTGCACATCATTGAGAAGTGCCTCAAATCAAGTACTTAAATCACTACTTCCAACTACAAAGTTGCCGACGAAAACTTTTAAGGTGAGTTCTCTCTATATCCCATAGATATTATAAACAAAGGGCTTTGCAATATATTTTATTTTACATATCATAACTTTCTTTACAAAAATAATAATAATAATAATAAATGTTGAATGAATGAACATAGAAAAACATGCAGCAATTTCTATCACTAACATCCTAATAATTTTGATTTTACAGCGTAATTCAGGTTCACACTTAATATATGTGATGATTTATGGGAGTAGAATACCATATTGGATAAGGTATTAGAGCTCTAGGTGTCAAGTAGAAGCAGAGGTACCTCCAAATTGGTTTAATTCCAACTTGCTGGGTTTTGCTTTGAGTTTTCTCTTATGTTTGCGCATTTGATATTCCACTTAGGGTATCATATAGCTTGTGCTATTCAACTTCTAGTTACATCACTGACTTCATTACTATCAGCGCTAATAAGGAAGGAGTAGGATTAGATCACATGTGGCTGCTTTATGTAGCACTTCCCCTCTACAACAATTTGCATAATGGGACTCGCATCAATTGGCATGAAGTGACTCACATCAGGGTATCATTTGGAACTCACCCCATTAGGTGGTATGCTCCAATTAATCGGTGTGGGTTTGATATAGTGTATGGTAATGAAGATGTGAATCAAGACAATCCTGAAGGATCTAATTCGACCTAAGCAGTCAACTATTATCCTTAAAGAAATCCATGAGGAGGAACCCAGTGGAAGTGAGAAGGCTCTAATGTGGATGTGATGAGGGGAAACATCCATAACATTTGTAATCGTTTTGCTAGTGACTTGGTCATGTATAAGCTCTCGAGCTTGAGCCATAACTCAGCTGTGGACTTTGCTTTGGCCACCTCTCTCAGCACCATATCACCTAAAGAAAGAATGATGGCACTGTGAACAGTTTCGTTTTCTCATTTTCTTGCATGGAAGTGGGCAAGTTTTTCTCTCCAAGTAAGGCATCTTGGAGCCTCTATTGAACCAGCAATGCCCTCATCTTTAGTCTCCATAACCCGAAATCATTTCTGTCTGTAAACTTTTCTAAATCAAACTTTGCAGTCCCCATTATAACCCAAATTGCTCTTATACCAATTGTTGAAAAAACCAATCTTGAATTAAGGATTGTTAGAGCATAAACTAAACAAGAAAGAGACGACCAGTTTACAAAGAACTTCTCTTAGGAATAAAATCAAATATATTTATATTTTCAAGACAACATTTAATGTATTTTTGGACGCATTTCTATTTTTACTATAATTTTTACTTTTATTTTTTAAAAAAATAGGTTCCAAAATCATGTAATAAGAATGATAATTTTCCATGATTTGTTATATTTTAAGCTCTTTGTCTAAGATTGGACTAAAGGTACCATCATCTTTTTTTTTTTTTTTTTTTTCTTTTAGAAGCCCATAGGTTGTACGCCAGCCATACGTAGCTTGAACTGTGATGGCCACAATGCTTAGCTATTGCCGATCCCCAAGACGCCTTTGGTTGAATGTTCACACCTAATCCACCATTTGAACTTCCTACATTCACTTCCAAACAGGAAAACTGGAATTCTAACCTCTCGGTCTGCTGTAGTCAGCCTCACGGTGTGCTTGACTAGCGAGTCTGTCGTGGAAATCAATAAATAATGTTTTTTGTATTGAGTTTGAGGAAAATAAAATGTTTAATTTTTCATATGGGTTGTCTAAAAGAAAAAAAAATGCAAAATGCTTAATCATTTTTTTTTTTTTATAAATTATATTTTTTTCCTTTGTGCAATGTTTTTTAAAATTCTAAATTTTATTTTAATACATTGGGTAGACAATGTTAATACACTGGTATGATATGTTGGATGCCAATGAGGAATAAAATGCATCGCTAATACTATTACTTTTGTTATAAAATATAGGGATGACAAACATACATTGTACTTACAATATATTGCAACACATTATAACAAAACCAAATTCAAAAAATTAATTTGGAACGTTTTTATGAAAGTGACAGTCTTACATGACCATACTATACTCACTAACGTACTTATATTATGATGAACCATCTTTCAAATCAAATGAAGTATTAAATTGAATTCACAAGACTTGTAGTTTTATACAATTTCAATGCATGGTACTAATAATGTTAATATACTAGTAGGATGTGTTAATACAATGTCAATAAGGTATAAATTGGCATTTCTAAAATTATTAATTTGATCATAGAATATAGGTATGACATAAATGCACTATAGTTACAAAACAAATATTATAACATTACAATATAACCTAATTTAGAAAATTTTGAATTTTTTCACGTATTATACTACCAAATGAATATTTGTGTTATTCAATTAAATATTTTTATGTTATTCAATTGATAAGTTCTCATAAAAAATAATTGTTTATCCTATTAAGGTAATAAAGTTTTTTCTTAGTCATAAGCAAAGTTTTCAAAGGTGTTTTTTAGGTGCCCTTAAAGCACGCCTCATGGCAAAGCGTGGCAAAAACGCCTTGAGGCGTTGAAAAAAAAAACAAAAAGAAAAGAAAAACAGGGGTCCAAAAAGGTGTATGCCTTTCATGGTGAGGTGTGGCAAAGACGCTCTTTGGCAGCGCCTTTTACACACTAAGGAATAAGATGTGTGCTTCCATGGGTCTTTGCGGATGCCAATCCAAAAATCCCATAGAGAAATAACTAAGAAAAGAGAAGAAACTTGAAGAAAAACCCTAACCCTAGCTGCGTGAAACCCATACCTCACAAGATTTGGTAGCAAATTTAGTTCGATGGCACCATCTCACTCTAGTGGTAGTTGATGTGTTCTTTATGACTCTCCCTCAAGTACGCCCCTCTTCCTTTCTCCATTGTTATTTCTTCTTTCATTTTTCTTATTTTATTTTGTTTTTTCCTTAGGTCATAACTCCAGACGAGCTTTTTTTTTTTATTAATTTACTTATGGAAAATCAAGAATATGTTTTGTCAATTTTTTTATTGCTTCTAGTCAACCACTACTTTGTTTTTTACTTGACTGAACCACTTTCTTCATAGCTACAATAAACTCCATTGCACACTTATAGTACCTCCACTACACAACTATAGTACCTCCACTAAACAACTACAATATCACCACTACACAATTATAGTACCCTCCACTTACCAAAATTTGGTTTCACTTTCTCATATTTCACTTTTTTTTTTCTCTAATGAAAATACGTTAAATTATTTATATTATTAGGTCTATATATTTATATTAAAATTATTCTATAGGTAAATTTTGTCCCATTGGAAAAAAAAATAATATTTATATTAAACTATTAATGCTTAGCTATGCTAATATTTAATTTTGAAAATCTTAAAATTAAAATTTTATTCTTTTATGTTCTAAAATAATTATATAATTTATTTAAAATTCTTTATGCAATTTAATTATTTTTATTTCTTTTTAGTATGAGTATCTCAAAATCGAAAGTTCAAGAATGGAAGTATGTTATTGAAGTTCCTAGAGAAAAGTATATAAGATGCAAATTTTATAATTAAAGATGTTCGGGAGGGGTAAATAGACTTAAACATCACTTTGTCAGAACTCATGATGGTATGAGACCATGTATCAAAGTTAGTGAAGATATAAGATTGGCACACAAAGAAGCATTGAATAATTTTAAAGAACAAAAATAAAAAAGAAATGAGTTGATCGAAGAAATTGACATGAGCTCAAATCCAAAGACTGAAAGTTCATTTTGCAAAACAATTGAGAGTCCACTACACAACTATAGTATCTCCACTTACCAGAATTTGGTTTCACTCACATTTCACATTTTTTTTTCTCTAATGAAAAAATGTTAAATTATATATATTATTAGGTTATATATTTATATTAAAAAATTTATAGGTAAATTTTTGTCCCATTGGAAAAAATTAATATTTATATTAAATTATTAATACTTAGCTATGCTAATATTCAATTTTGAAAATCTTAGAATTAAAATTTTATTATTTTATGTTCTAAAATAATTATGTAATTTTAAAAAATATTTATGTAATTTAATTATTTTATTTGTTTTAATATGAGTCTCTCGAAATCAAAAGTTCAAGAATGGAAGTATATTATTAAAGTTCTGAGAGAGAAGTATATAAGATATAAATTTTATAATCAAAGATGTTCAAGATGGGTAAATAGACATAAACATCACTTTGCTGAAACTCGTCATGGTATGAAACCATATATATACCAAAGTTAGTGAAGATATAAGATTGCAATGCAAAGAGGCATTGAATAATTTTAAAGAAAAAAATAAAAAAAAAATTAATTGCTTGAAGAAATTAGCATGGGACCAAATCCAATGAATGAAAGGTCATTTTGTAAAACAATTGGGAGTGGAAGTGGAAATGGGAGTGGGAGTGGGAATGAGAGTGTGAGTGTGAGTAGGCAACCTATTCTTAGGGGACCCATGGATAAGTTCACTGTTTTAGAACTTAGACAAAGTACTTTGAATTCCAAATGGAAGCAAAAAGAAAGAAAGGAAGTGCATAAGAAAATTAATCATTTTGTATACTCAAAGGGTTTCTCATTCAATATAGTAAATAATCCATATTGTGTGTCTTATGGTTAATGCTATTGCAAACTTTGGGCTTGGGTTTAAGCCTCCATCTATGCATGAATTGAGGATATGGATTCTTAAAAAGAAGTGAATTATATAAATATCATGATGGAAGAACACAAAAAGCATGGAAACAATATGGATGCTCCATTATGTCAAATAGTTGGATAGATAAAAAAAAAAAAAAAAAAGTAGGTGTCCTTTCTTGTGAATGGTTTAGCTAGCACATGGTTTCGAAAATCAATTAATGCATTTGACACAATTAAAAATGAAGAATTGATGTTTAAATATCTTGATGAGGTGGTTGAAGAAATTGGAGAGAAGAATGTTGTACAAATAATCACTGATAATGTTTTTAATTATGTGAATGCTGGAATGAGGCTCATAAAAAAGAGGAAAATTTGTGATGGACTCCTTGTGCTACCTATTGCATTGATGTTATAGGACATTGGAAAGCTAAAGATTCATGCTAATACACTTGCACAAGCTAAGTAAGTGGTGAAGTTCTTTTATGGACACATTTGGGTTCTTGGTTTGATGAGAACATTTACAAAAAATTATGAACTTATTCGCCTAGCAATTACATGGTTTGCTACAACATTTCTCACTCTTCAAGATCTTTATAAGTAAAAGCAAGCTCCCATAGCAATGTTCTCCTTTGAGAAATGGTATTCTAGTAGTTGGGTAAAAAAATATAGAAAGTGTAAAAACTCAAAGTATCGATCGTGTAATTTTATCCAAATTTTTTGCCTCATGTTACGTTTTATATAAAGACCACTATCCAATTGGTTAGTGTTTTAAGAGAGGTTGATTTAGAGGAGAGACTAGTCATGAATTATATTTATGAGTTAATGGATTTAGCCAAGGAAAAGACTGCATTTCATTGTAGGGCCATTGAAAAAAAATATAAGCCAATTTAGAGAAAGTAAATGCAAGATGGACCCTATAACTTGATTGACCTTTACATGCAACAGGTTATTATCTTAACCCTCAATTGCGCTATAAAGACAAGTTCTCTAATGTGGATGAAGTGAGGAATGAGTTATGTGAATGCATGTACAATATTTCTAATTATAATGAATGTTTAATAGCTGACATTCAGTTGGACTTGTTTAACCAAGCAAGAGGTGAATTTGGAAGTCATTTAGTGATTGATTCTCGAAAACTAAGAAGTCCAGCAAGTTGGTGAATGCATTTTTGCAGCTTCAACATCGGAGTTGTAAAAGTTTGTTATTCAAGTCCTTAGTCTTACTTGTAGTGCTTCGGGATTTGAGATAAATTGAAGCCCTTTTGAATCGATAATACTTCTAATTAATTTTTATTATATACATTCTATTTAAATGTTAGTTAACTTGGATATTTAACATTTTATTACTTGGATATTTAACATTTTAATACTTGGATATTTCAATCTTAACATATGGATTTTTTTTTCATTGGTAGATTCATACAAAAAAAAAAAAAAAAAAAAAAAAAAAAAAACACAAAACAAAAAAGGAAATTAACTTGAACATAAGAGATTAAATGCTCTAGTATATATATGTGAGGTACAACACTAGATTGAGAGAGCAGAGTCTACAAAGAAGAAAAAATGTTGATCTAATATTAGTAGAGGAGATTGATTTGGATGATGAATGGATTGCAGAGAAAGAAGAATCCCTCCTCCCACATGATGCTATTTGGCTTGAAGATGATGAGGTATTTAATGTTGATGCCATTAGAATTGTGTCATCAAAAGGAGAGGAAATTCAAGCACCATCCATATGCATTTGGTTCTTCAAGCATCAAAAGAAAATATGAGGACTTTGCAAATAAGTATTAAAAAAATAAAATTAAAACTTTATTAAATTTAACCATAAGTTGTAATTTTTTACACCTACTTTGTACTTTATGCTAGGTCAAAGTGGAAGCAAAAGCAAAGAAAATGAGGTGAACTTAGTATTAATTGTTGAAGATGAAGAATTAAATTATATAGGGGGATTTGATAGTGCAAGCTTTCATATTATAGTTACATTGGATGAGGATGATGATAATATTAGAGAGGATGATTTAAATTGATACATTTTTTAATTATATGTATTTGACTTATGATGGTTTTTTCATGACTTATTATGATTTTTTGTCCAATTATAAAACTATTTGAATGGTTTTTCCTACTTAAAGTAACTTGTTATGGAAGTTTTTAGTTTTTATATTTTATTTTTAGCTTTCTATAATTTTACATATTTATTCATTATAAAAATTAGAGTCTCAAAAGGCTTACGTCTCAACGCTTCGAGACTTACACCTCGCCTCATGAGAACAAAAACATCTCGCCTTATGCTTTCGTGTTTAAAATCTTTGGTCATGTGTAATAGCTAAAGTTTATATATTACATGCATAAATGACATATTAATCTTACGGGTTTGATGTTTATTCAAGGGAGATTGAAAATTAAAGTCCTTTTTTTATTGGGTTCTCTACAAAAATCTCAATTTTTTTAAAAAGAAAAAAAGAACTTGAAAAGTATATTTCAAATAATTTAATTTCTTATAAGAAACTAAGGTAAATTATTTAATTTTTATTTTAATTTTTTGTTATTTTTCGCTTGACTTTTTCTTTATTTTTGTGTTTCTTATTTATTTATTCCTATTTTTTCACTTTTCTTTTTTTTTTTTCTTTTTTTCAAAACTAGTAACAAAAAAAATGAATTAAAGCATAAAGTTGTAATTCCATGACTCACTTTCCAAAAAAAAATTAACTCTACCGAAGCAAAAGAATAATGGGAAAAATTTGAATCAAAGGGTAAAATTATCATCCTAAAAGTTGGGTACTTCATAGGAATTTTTTTGGAGTAAGGACCTATAATATTTTCCAATGTTTTCAGAACCGGACCGATCATTGAACTGGAAAAAAGATACCAGTTCACGGTTCACTGGTATGACCGGTGGTCGAACCAGTGATGTCATAAATATGTAATTTATATATTATTAAAATTAAAAATAATTATAAAAAATTTAAAATATTATGAATAAATTAAAAATCAATAATATTATTTTATATATTTGATATTGAAATATGTATAATATTTAAATGTGAATATATTAAAAATAAAAATTTAAATTAATTTTATTATTTTTAAAAATATTATATTATTTTTATTTAATATTATAAAAAATGTTAAAATCTAAAGTATATTATATTTTTTTGGCATATTAGATAACAAAGTGCACGTGGCTGAGTGGTGTTGTGGGCTGATGATAAAGCTTGAGGTCCAAGATTCAAGACCTTTTGGTGGAGGCTGCTTATATATTTTTCAATTGATAATGTTAGCAATCCCACATCGGATTGTGAGAAAAAACAGGTTGCCAAGATGCCTATAAAAAAAGCCATCCTCACAAGACAAAGACAGCACTTGGGCTCAAGACCCAGCCCAGGAAATTGTGGGGCGGATATGGGCTTTGTCACAAATAACATAAGGCCCAGCAATGGGCTTTAGCCCAAAACATTAAACCCAATGGAGCCCTTTCATGTTTGCAAAATAAGGGGGTTAACTTGAACTGTCTTGGAACCGTTTGGTTCCATCAGGTCATTGGTCCGACCGTCGGTTCAGGCAGTTCAACAACGGGTTCGGTTTTTTAAATATTGATATTACCTTTTCAACCTCACTAGTATTTTTTTTTCTCTTTCCATGGTAGCTCATCAACCATCAACTCGGGGTAAGCCAAGGACCCTTTGCCATGTGCACTGGTTTAATCTCTTCTTGGTGAGAACATGTTGAAAAACTTATTCACGTAGCTATGATAACGTTTGATTAATGACCTTAATATAGATTTTAAATGTGCTACAATATTATTTGAAATTTAATATAAAAATTTATTTGGCTTGTCATTCTTTCTTTGTTTCTTTTTTTCTTCATATTATTGCCCCTGAAGTTCATTGAATTAAGTTCTGAAGTTCATTGAAGTCTCTCATCAGTCTGATTCTGATATCACACGGCAAGCCAATAAAGTCAGCGAAAAGCACACCTACCAAGCTAACTGGTCACAAAGGCATTGGTTTTCTATTTGAGTCGTAACACCCGACTTTTTCTTTTCCTCTTTATCATTCAACGCGCTTTTTCTCTTCTTTGTTGCGTAAAATATTTGAAGTTTTGTTGTGAGACTTGCTTCAATCACAGCTGTATTCTCAATTTTGCAATTAAGCAAATTTAGCTTTATTATTCAGTTGTGGTTGATATAAATGAACTCTTTCTACTGCAATTAAGTCAGGACTCATATCTCAGACTTGGTGTCTCTACTGCTCAGTAATGGCTGCTGCTGCTGCTTCTTCTTCTTCGTCTTCTCAGGGGCGCTATGATGTGTTCCTGAGCTTTAGAGGGGAAGACACCCGCAATAACTTCACTGCCCATCTCTGTGAGGAGTTACGCACCAAAGGAATCAGCACTTTCATAGACGAGGAGAAGCTCGAGAGAGGGCAAGCCGTATCTGCTGCACTTGTTTCTGCTATTGAAAACTCCATGTTTTCTATCATTGTTTTATCAGAAAATTATGCATCTTCAAGATGGTGTTTAGAGGAGCTGGTGAAGATAATACAGTGCATGAAAAACAGCGGACACAGGGTTCTCCCAATTTTCTACAACGTCGATCCCTCGGATGTGAGAAATCACATGGGAAAATTTGGAGAAGCCTTGGCTAAACATGAAGAGAATTCCAAGGAGGGTATGGAGAGGGTGCAGATTTGGAAGGATGCTCTCACTCAAGTCACTAATTTCTCTGGTTGGGATTCAAGGAATAAGTAATTATTTAAAGCTTTTTTTCACTCTTACTTTTATTTTTTATTTTTAATATTGCCATTTTAAATGCTCTTGCTAATTCAACTATTAGTTATTACAACACAAAGGGCATGATAATATATACCATGTTAACATTATATGATTAAAGGACCGGGTTCATGGGATTTAGAAATGTTTTACTGGACTTTTTTTAAATTAGATATAAGATACCAACCATATCTTGACACATATTCTCATATTCTCTTTATTTTTATTATCTTTTTGTAGATAGCTGGACTTATTATGTGTTTATGCTTTAAATATGACAGGAATGAGTCTCTACTAATCAAGCAAATTGTTAAAGATATTTTGAATAAATTGTTATCTTCATCCGGTAGTGATACTGAGAATCTAGTTGGAATAGATGCTCGCATACAAGAAATGGAAACCTTATTATGCTTGGCGTCAGATGATGTTCGAATGGTAGGAATATGGGGCATGGGTGGAATAGGGAAAACAACCCTTGTCAGAGCTGTTTATAGTCGAATCTCCTGTCAATTTGAAGGTTGCTCCTTTCTTGAAAATGTTGCAGAGGGTTTAAAAAAGAAGGTCTTAATTGGGTTGCAAGAGAAACTTCTTTCTCATCTATTAGAGGAAGAAAATCTAAATATGAAAGAACTCACCTCTATAAAGGCAAGGCTCCACTCAAAAATGTCCTTATTGTTCTCGATAACGTGAATGATCCAACAATATTGGAATGCTTAATTGGAAATCGGGATTGGTTTGGTCGAGGAAGTAGAATTATTATAACGACCAGGGATAAACGTTTATTACTTTCACATAAACTCAATCTTTATAAGGTTCATAAATTCAATGATGATGAAGCTCTTGAGTTCCTTGCACGTTATTCATTAAAACACGAACTCCTTCGAGAAGATTTCCTAGAGCTTTCAAGAGCTGTAATATGTTATGCTCAAGGCCTTCCATTGGCTCTTACTGTTTTGGGTTCTTTTTTATTTAGCATGAGCAAAGAAGAATGGAGAGATCAATTAGACAAATTAAAAAGTATTCCTAATATGAAAATTCATGAAGTTCTTAAAATAAGTTATGATGGGCTAGATTTTGAGGAGAAGAATATATTTTTGGATATTGCATGTTTCCTTAAAGGAGAGGATAAAAATTACGTTAAGGAAATACTAGACTATTGTGGCTTCTTCTCAGTTAGTGGTATACGAGCTCTCGCTGATAAGTCACTCATAAGTTTTTTTCACAATAGGATAATGATGCATGACTTGATACAAGAAATGGGTATGGAAATTGTTCGCCAAGAATCTCATAATCCCGGCCAGCGTAGTAGATTGTGGCTCCATAAAGATATCAATGATGCATTGAAAAAAAACACGGTAAGAGCAAAAAAAATGAAATTTATTTTATGCAACACAAGTTAAGATTTGAAATTATTTAGTCTTAAGTAGTCATATGCTAATAAAATTGTAGCAGACCTATATTTATTCACTATGCATGCTTTTAACTTAGTCTCCTTCTTGGTATGCAGGAAAATGAAAAAATTGAAGGCATATTCCTCGACTTGTCTCATTCACAAGAGATAATAGACTTTAGCACTCAAGCCTTCCCAAGGATGTATAAACTAAGATTGCTCAAAGTCTATGAATCTAACAAAATTTCAAGAAACTTTGGAGATACCTTAAATAAGGAGAATTGTAAAGTGCATTTTTCTCCGAACTTAAGATTTTGTTACGACGAATTGAGGTACTTATATTTGTATGGATACTCTTTGAAATCATTGGACAATGATTTCAATGCAAAAAATCTTGTTCACCTCAGCATGCATTATAGTCACATTAAACAACTTTGGAAAGGAATTAAGGTATGATTATGATGTATTGATATTATTTTCTTTAAAAAGTGTTTAATGTGCATGAAAGCTAATTTTTAAGTCAACTTTCTTTCATGGTAGGTTCTTGAAAAGTTAAAAGTCATGGATCTCAGTCACTCCAAGTCCTTAATAGAAACCCCAGATTTCTCAAGAGTCCCCAATCTTGAACGATTAGTTCTCGAAGGTTGTATATCTTTGCATAAGGTACATCCGTCTCTTGGAGTTTTGAATAAACTCAATTTCTTGAGTTTGAAAAATTGTGAAAAGCTCAAAAGTCTTCCATGCAGCATGTGTAATTTGAAATCCCTCAAAACATTTATTCTTTCTGGTTGTTCGAGACTCGAAGATTTTCCTGAGAACTTTGGAAACTTAGAAATGTTAAAGGAACTTCACGCAGATGGTATTCCTGTAAGAGTACTACCCTCCTCTTTTTCGCTCTTGAGAAACCTTGAAATATTATCCTTTAAGGGATGTAGAGGACCCCCATCTACCTCATGGTTGTTGCCAAGAAGAAGTTCAAGTTCTACTGGTTCCATATTGCCTCATTTGTCAGGTTTATATTCTTTGACAAGGCTAAACCTAGGTTATTGTAATTTATCATATGAAACAAACCTTAGCAGTCTTTGCCTCTTATCTTCATTGGAAGTGTTAGATCTATCTGGGAACAACTTTGTTACTTTGCCAAACATCAGGGGACTTTCTAGCCTAGAAGGTCTGTTGTTGGAGAAGTGTAAAAGACTGCAAGTACTGCCAAACTTCCATCAAGCATATATAGTTTAATTGCGCAAGATTGCATATCATTGGAAAATGCCTCAAATCAAGTACTCAAGTCACTCTTTCCAACTACAAAGTCCCCGAAGAAAACTTTCAAGGTGGGTTCTATTTGTATACGATGTATCATAATTTTAATTATATATGCATATATATAATTATTTCGATTCTATCTCTCTAACATCCTAATAATTTTGATTCTACAGCGTAATTCGGGTGCACACTTGATATATGTGATGGTTTATGGGAGTAGAATACCAGATTGGATAAGGTATCAGAGCTCATGGTGTGAAGTAGAAGCAGATCTACCTCCAAATTGGTATATTTCCAACTTGCTGGGTCTTGCTTTGAGCTTTGTCACTTATGTTTTCGCATCTAATGTGATTATTCCAGTGTCGTATACCTTGCGCTATTCAACATCCAGTTACATTGCTAATCGCATTAGTATCAGATGTGATAAGGAAGGTGTAGGGTTAGATCACGTGTGGCTACTTTATATAAAACTCCCCCTCTTCAGCAATTGGCATAATGGAACTCCCATAAATTGGCATGAAGTGACTCACATCAGCGTATCATTTGGGACTCAGGTCATGGGGTGGTATCCTCCGATTAAGAGGTGTGGGTTTGATCTAGTGTACAGTAATGATCAAGACGTGAATCCCCCAGTGATCCAATTCAGCTCTATCTCCTCTCCTCCTATTCCGAACAAGTCAACAGTAGTCCTTAAAGAAATCCATAAGAAGGAGGAACCCAGTGGAAGTGAGTTGTCGAATGTTGATGGCTCAGAATCAGACAGCTCTGATTACCATACTGCTGATGAGGAAGAACCCACAACTGCAAAAGAAACTGACCGCTCAGAGGATCACTCTGAATCAGAGATGCGGCCGCAGAAATGTTTGAAGTGCAGGCATTATGAGGGCATCCCTTGATGATCGGAGAAACAGACCTAAAAATCTTCCCATAACATCATCTCTTGGTGATGGTAGGTTGTGTATTTCTTTTCTTTCTTAATCTGATTTTCAATATTTTAGCATGGGGAGATGTCTTAAGATCATTTAGAACTGTTTAAAACGGGAACTAAAAAATCCCATCAACACTGTTTGAAATTAGAGTACTCTCACATATCCTCAATTTCATGCTTAATCATCCGGGATACACATGGTTGCATATCATTAGAATCATTTGTATTAATAATTTGTGGGTTTTGTTTTTGGGACAATTGTGTTTTGGGCCCAGCTGGGCCCAAAAATTAAGAGAAGGTCCATCTAACCGACCCATTTAAACTGAGAACCCACAGGAAGTGTCAAAATTAAAAAGAAGGATATGCACTTTTATTAATTCCAAAAATAACCTTTGCTGATTATGAAAAAAAAAAATAATAAACAAAAAAATCCAGGTTGGAATTTTGCCCTAATTTCGGTGTCTCTTCAGATTTCAACCCTAGAAGCCGTTTTCTTCTCTTCATCCCGAGTTCCTCCATCGCTTGCATCTCAATCTCTGCGGCTCTTTGGAATTTTGGCCTAATTTTGCTCTCTTCAGCATTTCAAGCCTATAAGCCATTTTCTTATCTGCCTAGAAGTCGTTTTCTTCTCTGCCTAGAAGTCGTTTTCGGCTTCTCTTCTCTGCCTAGAAGCCGTTTTTTCTGTTCGTCCCGAGTTTCTCCATCGCTTGCATCTCAATCTCTACGGCTTTTTGGAATTTTGCCCTAATTTTGGTTTCTCTTCAGCATTTCAAGCCTAGAAGCCGCTTTCTTCTCTTCCTCCCGAGCACCTCCATCGCTTGCATCTCAATCTCTGCGGCTCTTTCATTTTTTCTCGCATTCGTCTCTCTCGAAAATTTGAATAAGGTATGGATTTCAGTTGGGTCTCTCTTGTTGCATATTTGAGGTTAGTAGATTGCTAAGCAAGGTTGCATTTAGTTGTTAGATCCTTCTCATCCTTTATTTTTTGCTGTACTATAATATTTGTTTACATGGGTTTTTGCCCTTTTTCAGTTTGGTTGAATTGATTTCCTTGTCAGAAAACAACAAAACTGAAGGAATGGGAATCTTGTTCTATGACATAAAGTCATATTTTAGTCGGTTTGTGCTTTGTAAATATGTTTTTCCGGCCGCTTTCAAATTTTTCATTCTAAAGAAAGAGATTATGATGTGTCTTTGGCTTGTCACCAGCTTCTCAATTTTTAGGAAAGAATCGAATTTTTGAAGGCTTCATGGTAGCATAAGCTTGCCAATGCATTGATCATCCAGTTTTTAGTTCTCCATGCCCTTAATGTCATTAAGACCCAAGATAACTTTTAAAATTTCCTTTAGATTTGCTGGGTTGAACAAAGAACTTGCACACACGCAGAGCTCATGTGGAGCAACTTGTTAAAACTGGTTTTTTACTGAAGTGGCCATTTCATTTTCTTAGCTTTTGCTTGAATATTAAATTATATGGGTAGGCATCTCCAAACTCATTTTTCGAAAACAAAGATAGGTTCTTGAATAAAGAACTTTGAAACAGTACACGCACATGTGGGACACGAAGTGGAGATTGAACTTCATTTTTTAACAAAATCTTCTATAGGCTGCACTTGTTTTTCTTCTTTTTTGGGTATTTATTCAAAATTTATATGGTTAGAGCACTTTACTTGTTTCTTTTCTAGAACATACAATTTAAAAATGTCTAATTAAACATAGTTACTAAGCTACCAAAGATGAGTTTTCCAACTCTGTTTTGGTTCTCATTAGATATATAGTTTACATTTTTGGGTTGGCAATTATTATTCTGGAATTGTAAGGAACCAAAATTGCAGACTTCTACATCATTTGGATGTGTGTTGATAAAAGATTGCTATTGTTGTGGTGGGTTGCTTTTACTTCTCTTCCCCTTAAGTTATCTAGCTCATCTATCAATACATTGGTATTGCAAGGAACCTCTTCCACCTCTTCGTGCACTTGTTTGAGTTTTAATACATTTGTAATTTGATTGGCATAGAAGTCCTATTATTGCTGTTTTGCTTTGCAAAGAATAGTCTGTACGCATGTGTTCCATGGTGTACATGTTAAAGTTTATGGTCACTGACGTGAACCCTTGTACAGTTGTGCCATAAGAACATTCAACATTTAGTAATGATGGCTGGAGACAGAATAAAACATGCTAGCAGCTAGGTATCTCTTACTGGTGGCTCACTAGTTTTATTTCTCTGAAGCATCCTTGATCAGAAAGAACTCTAATTATGTTGTTGTATGGAAATATTTGGTGGTTTCTGTTCATAGAATTCCAATATTCCAGTTGATTCTGTTGCGTATGAGAAACCATTACCCATATTCATATTTTGTTTATTAGTGCCTATCTTAAAATAATCTTACTGTTGACAATGGTTAGAATAATCAAAAGGAGCAACAAAAATTATTTTTTAAGACTTTAAAGTTACATTTTTTGTATATACATTTTTTAAAATATAACTTTTTCGTATGAGAACATAGTATATTGTGAGATGAAAAAACTTTTAAGATCACATTGAATATGCATTATTGTTTGTTCAACAATATAAATTGTGCTTTATTTCAATAGTTGATGGATGCCACAAATAGAATATACTGTTATATTTTCGTGGGAGGCAAACTTGTCCAAAAAAATGATGGCCTTTGGGAATATGTTGGTGGAAGAAGCAAAGGTATTCACATTTATAAAGGAATGACATTTGAAGAATTCATCACAAGGTGTTAGAAAAATTCGACATTTCCCTTCATGTGAGGAGGATGCACTACACCCTCAAGTTTAACCCTAGAGTCATCCAAGATTTAGAAGATGAGGATGACTTGGATAACGTGGTTTCCCACAGTGATGACTTTGCAAATGTGTACATAGTCGAGTCACCCGGTGTGGAAGCCATAGAGGCAAATATACCGAATACACAGTTGGCACTTGGGTAATGCGTTTTCACTTGGATGTCTATTTAAAATTTGATGAATATCAATTTTACGCATTATGTAGTCTAATTTTGGTTATGAACGTAAATGCAGAGGTCCACATCCTACGTTTCCTTCGTCTAATGCATCATGCGATGCAAGTCCTAATACTATGATGTTATCAAGAGGTTTTGCATCGCGTTGTGCAGATAGTGAGTACACCCCTTTGGAATCAAATCGGTTTCGTGAGGCAATATTAGGTTCCGGACATACATTTAAGAATGCAGATGAGTTTCGGAATGCAATATACCAAATGTCATTAGCTGGAAGGTTTCAATACAAGTACAATAAAAATTCACCTACTCATATGTCAGTAAAGTGTTCAATTGAGGATTGTCCTTGGAAGATAACAGCTCATGCTGTTGAAGGAAATGAAATATTGCGAGTTTATACTTACCAAGTTAATCATAATCATATAGCTCAAGATGAGTGTTCAGCTAAGGTGCGGGTTTCTTCCAAGAGAGGTGTTGTTGTTGTTGAAGACGTGTTTAGAACAACTCCTGAATACCTTCCTCGACAACTTTGCAAGGATTTTGAACGTGATCATGGAGTTCAATTGACTTATAACCAAGCATGGCATCTTAAAGAGAAGGCAAAAGAGCGTTTATATGGATCTCCACGTGAGTCCTACGCATTTTTGCCTTGGTTATGCCATAGGCTAAGGGAAATTAACCCTGGAACTATTGCCGAGTACACTTCTCATGAAGGTCACTTCAAGCAATTGTTCATTGCCCATGCATTTTCAATTCAAGGGTTCACCATGGGGTGTCGACCGGTATTAGCTATTGATTCTTGCCACCTAAGTGGTCCATACAAAGGAGCTCTTTTGTCTGCCATTGCATATGATGCAGATGATGGAATGTTCCTCTAGCCTTGGGTGTGGTTGGTTCAGAAAATTATGAGGATTGGTATTGGTTCTTGGAGAAATTGAAGGGGATCCTAGATGGTCAAGAAGTAATTATTATATCAGATAGACATCAAAGGATATTGCGTAGTGTTTCAGAGTTGTTTGGGGTAGAAAATCACGCCTATTGTTATCGACATGTGAAGAGAACTTTTCAAGCTTCTTCAATAGGCAAAACATTAGGGAAAGAAAGGGAAAGAAGATGCTTTGTTGCTTTTAGACAACATTGCATATGCTCGGTTGGATATAGACTACAATGAGGCGTTTGAAAACTTGTGCGTTTTAATGGCGACCTAGCAAGGTGGGTGTGGAGAATAGTCCGGAGCATTGAGCGATGTCAAAGTTCCTTAAAAAACGTTGGGATAAAATGACAACTAATATTGCAGAGTCCTTCAATGCGTGGTTAAGAGAGGAACGACACCAAACAATTTATACGTTGTTGTTGATGCACATGGATAAGCTTGTAGCCATGTTGGACACCCATATGCGTGGTACAGATAAGTGGAAGAGTGTGGTTGGACCCAAAACAGAGGAAAAGCTAATGTCAATATCACGAGATCTGCTCCGATTACTGTGATACCTATTTGGGTGGGACGTTCAAGGTTTTACTGGAGATGTTTATTTGGTTGTGGATATGCAGCAACATAAGTGTACATGTCTAACATGGAAATGTCCGGTTGCCATGTCCACATGTATGTGCTGTGATCCGCACATTGAGACACATGTGTATGACTATATCGACCCATGTTTTAAAGTCTCCACCCAACATTTGATTTACTCGGGTCAGTTTCAACCATTACCAACACACAACATGCCTAAAGTTTGTGAGGCTGGGACTTTGCAAGATGGCCAAGGCAACATATTTCCTAGTCTCCAACCCCCGCAAGTGAGACGTCCTCCAGGAAGACCCCGACAAAGGCGTATTGAGTCACAATTTAGCCATAAGAGAGCTATTCATTGCTCTCGATGCAATGGCATAGGTCACAATCGGTCTAAATGTAATAATCCATTGCCGTGACATGTTCATTTCTTTGCTTGTAAGGTTTTCATTTTGTGTACATCCCTCATTGTTCCATTATTTGCTTTATGGTCATGGGGTTGTTGCTTTTGGATGTTATGTATTGTCTTTATTATAGACACGATGCAGTACTTTTTAATTTTTTTTATAAGACTACTTTTTAATTTTCATTATTTGGAGTTGCTTTCATTACTGATTTAATTTGAAATTGCACTTTCAATGTGGTATCCTTTAACTTGATGTATACTTTCACTTCCCTATTTTAAGTATGTCCTACTCACATCATTGGATGCGTGCATTTTTCTTGTCACTTAGCTGAACTTTCGTAGTTTTGTACTATACTTGCTGTCTAGTTATTCAGTTGGTCAATTTAGCTATGCGTAACATTCTACTTTTCTATGCCCAATGATGCAGTTATAATATTAACAATGGCTGGTAATGGCCTAGATGGTTCTGCTGCCAGTTCACTCCCAGTATCGGTATGGTTCATCATACTTGCTTATCTTTGTTGTTTTTTGCATTGTTCCGTTGCCAACATACTATTTGAGAGGTTTTCGCTTCTCTGGTAGAGTGCCACAAGAACTTATAATCAATAGTCATGCAATTTTAATGTATTGTGAGAACATAAATCAGAATGCATATTGGTATCAAAATGGGTAAAATTTCATTTATGATATTTTACATATTTGAATTGGTGTGAACAAATGACTCCCTTGTTTATATATAATCTGAAATCATTTTATGAAATTTTCATTGCTTGCATGGCTACAAAATGAAATTTTCATGGAAAGGACACAAGTACAGTTGTGGTTCTCAATGCTGCAAGCTGGAAGTAGTGCAAAATTCAGACACTACTAAACCTTTGCTCAAAACAAGCTGAAACAAAACTACAGACCTTGTGCTATTTGCTCAATCAGGGACTGCGATTCATTCACATCATCATTTCTTTCAAAGACTTTTAGTGTGTGGTGGTGAAGAAGTTATAGAATAGGCCCTTTGCATGCTTGAATCAAAAGCATGGGTAGTCATATAGGTTGTCCTTATTTTGCATATTCTTGAATTCTATAGTGTTTCCTAACTCAAGTTGATCACAATAGGATAGAAAATAAATGTTAAAAAAGTGCAGTCAGAGCTTTTCCTTTGTATAGTTAATAGTTTAATGGGCTTTGGAGAGTGGAGTGTTGGATTTCCTCTGAAAAAAAAATGTTGCATGTTTTTACTTGTGGAGAAGAATTTGTGGATGGAGGGAGTTGGGGGGAAACCATGTCAGAAGCATTGGCCAGTACAAGTCTCATCCATTCAAATGTTTGCATACCAATGTGAGATTTCAGAGGCTGCAGTGTCAGATCTATTTATTCTTTCCCTTGTTAATGTGGGCTCTATCCATGTGCAAGACAACATAGAGACAGAGACTTGAAACCTATATTATAAGTAAAATTGGTCAGAGTCAGGATCACATTGAAGAGAATTGCCATGTTGTGGAGAATAAAGGAGTTGGGGTCCATCATATTTAGTGGGCCGTATGTGGACCAGATTCTGGAGAGAGAGCCATCTGTTGTATTAATGACTAGATGGATGGATGGATAGATGGATGGATAGATGACCATCTGTTGTATTGATGACCAGATTGGACTGTGGAGGGAGGGAGAGAGGAAGAAAGGACAAGTAACCAGTCTTTGGGAATTTGATAAGGATATTATTGAACTGTCATGCAACAATCCCTTTTGACAACTAGAAAACAAAAAGCCTCATCTTCCTCTTTACAAAAAATGCCCAATTATTTTTCAAAACTGGGGACTCTTTTTGGAGAGGGTGCTTATGTGCTGTATCAAAGTTCTTTCTTGTGTTTTTACATTCTTTTCTACACAAAACCGATCAAAGTTGTGATCAATCAGTCCCCGATTGAGCATATAGCACAATCAAGATTGCAACAATCAAGATTGTTTGTATTTGCATGACTTTGGCTCTCCAGAAGATAGCTTCAGCAAAGATGATATTGATTCAGCATTCACAACATATGTTCTTTTAGGAGTGAATCACCTGCCCTCCCCTCCCCCTCTGTGCAAGTTTTCTCTTATCATCTTTAACATTGGTCATGATTTTCTTATGGTTGCTCTATTTGAAGTTTTTATTAATTTAAGGAGATTAAATTACTTACACAACTTAAAATGTGCCTGTTTTGAGTGAAGAGGGTGGGAAGGACTTGGACAGGGAAAAGATTTTTGTGATCAGCATGTGTTTTTCTTTTTTTTGTTTTTTTGTTTTAACTTAAGATCATTGGTGAAATGATCTGGATCTTTTCAACCTGAAATGATTTGACAAGATGAATTGGTTTTTGGTAACTTTACACTGTATTTGCATATTTACATTGAATTATTAACATTATGTATATACTGTTCTTGGGGATTTGTTGATACAGTTCTTTGATAGTGAAAAAACAACAATACTGTTACAAGGAAAACATGCTTTCTGGTGCTTTTGATCCTTGCTATTAGTGAAGAAAATCATGTTACTATTTGTTTGTTCACATTTAAAATTCTGCTGCTGGAATATTGATGTTGATAACTTGATATGGAAGTAGATGTTCATGATTTGTTAAATTTTAAGATGCAAGGTCTTTGTATAAGTGAAACTTAGATTAACTGCCTCTCCAAAAATACAAGGGCTCACTACTATCTGTATTTATTTGAGAAATTATGGGGTTAAAGAAAATGTCAAATCATGCTTGTAGTTTTTATTATTTCTTTATTATTATTTGCATTCTAATTCAAGCTGGTCATATTGATAACCAGCTCGATGGTTTGGGATAGAGTTCAACAAATTGTTGGTGTGACAAATAATACCCAACGTTCAGGGAATATTCTGCCTTGCTAGTATTTGTTGTGCATAATGTGTGTGCATTGCTAATATTTGTTGACGCAATAAGTTGTGTTTGGCTCTTAAGGCTTATTTGAGATCTTTCCTGAGATAGGTGTCTGTTGTGAACATGCACCACGATTGTTTATGTTACTGCATCTTCTGAACCCCCATTACCTTTGCCCCCTATGGGCGTGTTGGTGCTTCACTACCTTGGCTCCCATTGCAGCTTGCTGCCATTAGTTTTTTCCATTGCTGGCTAGGTCCAGGTTGCTTAATGATAATGAGTCATTAGTCTACCACTCAATTTTATGAGAGAGCTCCTCAAATTGTTCTATGAATATTAAAGGATTATTATAGGATGAAGGAGTTGTAAAGCATAAAGTCAAAGGCCATGTTAGGATCTCAAACTCCTACATCAGGTCAAGTATTTTTCTATTGATGGGTAAGGAAAATGGAATTACCTGTCCATGTTGCAAGTGCAAAATTACTGGGTTAGGGTTGAAGGTAACCTAGAGCATTTAATCATTTCTCTGCAAGCTATGTCTTTATATAAATTCCTTCCACTTCTGCATTGTTTATAATATTTTATAGGTACACATATGCATTTTATTTCTGTATTGCCTCTCAATTTTGTATTAGTTAAATGTTGTAAAGTTGGAGCATCACCTAATATTAGAGACTCCTTCATGCAGTTGCAACAATCTCCAAGGTTCAGTTCATTAGTTTTAATTTTGTTTACATCCCATTTAAATGACTGGAAAACTGGATTGCTGTCAGTAGCACCCAACCCATCTAATGTCTTACCCTGCTGTATATTATTTCTAAATACAAGCAGAAAAATCTTTGTAACTTTGAGAAATGACAGCTTTACTTTTCCACTTATTTTTTGCATTACCAATTGCAAAAATGTTGCTATTCCTAACATGTCCATGTTGTCAAACATTGCATGCAGGGCACATCAATGTTTACACGATGCTCAGCTGCAAGATTTAAGAAACTTTGCAACCGGTTACCAGAGGCAAAAATACAAGCCATAAGAGACCTCAAATATGGAGGTCTCTTAAACTTAAACTGCACAGAGGTGTGCCACAACCTCTGTATCTTTCTAATCCAACATTTCAATGTTGGATTTAGACGGATAGAGTTCTCAGCCCAGCAACACTATCCTGTTACAGCCACCGATGTTAGCCTCATTTTCGGCCTCCCAACAGAAGGGCGGATGTTGCAGGTGACCTCTACATCATCAGACCATCCATTTGGGACTATTCGGGCATGCGAGGAGAAACTCCTGGACTTACCTGTTGGTGAGGAGTTTCGTAGAGCATTCATTTACTACGCATGTGCCACATTGTTGGCCCCCACGTCTAGGCTCAATGGTTGCCGTAACTTGTGGCATACCATCCATGAGGATGGATTCCGAAATGACGTTAATTGGGCCCAGTTTGTGCTTGACCAACTGGTTGAGGGAATTAGGCGATACCAACAATCTAAGACCTCTTGGGTACATGGCTGCGTTTTATTTCTACAGGTAATGAACTTATTCAGTCTGTCTTCCATTTTGTTATATAATTTTATTGCACAACATAGTCACATTTGCCTACTGATGTTTGTATTTATTATGCAGCTGCATTATGTCATTAAATTCCAAATTCCTTTAGTCCAAGTCCCCATTACAGTGCCCCCAGCATTGGCATGGACTGATGATTTGATTAAGCGACGACTAGTCGCTGAGATAAAGGAGTTTGGAGCATTCGGACATGCTGAGATTGATTTTGTAAGTTATGCATGCATACATATATTGTCATTACCAGCATAACACTCATTATTTAAGTACTAATCTTCAGTGCTAATTATAGGCATCCCAGAGATCTCCAACCGTAGACAGAACTATGGAGCTAGAGACTAACGTGGACCAAGACACAAATGTTGAAGCTGAAAATAGTGATGTAAGCTGTTAATTTTTTAAACACTTAATAAATGTTCATTTCATTGTCATTGTAATTTATTTTTACTTCTTAACTATAAAGAAATATGTTGTTGTCACATTTTGTTCTCAAAGATTGACATCAATATCATGTCATAGGAAATATGGCATCAATATCATGATGCAGAACGAGCAATCGACCAATATCAACGGGGCATTCAGCAGCAACTGAGAATAATGCGTGGCCTTATGCATAAGTTAGGGAGTCGAAGACATAGCGGGGTCAATTCAGATGCGGGTGGTCACTCTACTATGCACCAGCCAACACTCCCACAGCTGATGACCATGCATTCCCTGGTGATGAGTACATGGCTTCGCATGCTGCAGACCATGTGCTAGACACACCAGATCGTGTTGTCGCCCCTGAGTATGACTTGCAGCCTAGTGTACCCATTAATGTAGTAAGCGGTAAGTGATAAAATTTATGCAAACACCCATATGGTTAACAACCCAAGTACCCAATCATAATGTATACCTTTGCTGACTAGTTCTAAATCTCGTATTGCAGATGGTGAAGAACAACCAGAAGGTAATGTTGTCCCACCAATAGGAACGTCCGGAGACGCCGAGTGCGTCGAATGGCTCCAAACCTGTTGTCCCCATACATATCCCAACCACAAACCAAACAATCTGCCATCAAAATTGACCTAAAACAAGCAGTTGCACTGGTATTTGGAGATGATTTGGATGCTAGGTAACATACTTCAGTGACACTCCTCTCATTGTATGATAGTGAAAACACAAAAACTAACTTGTTTTTGTTTGTAACAGTGAGGAACTAGTGTCTATGCATGACACTATCCTAACCAGAGGCAATTTGGGCTGCTTCGAAGGGAATGGGTGGATAGGAAACGACGTGCATATCACTTCTTATCCCTCTTTATATATTATTTTAATTTGAAAATGAAAGTGTGGTTCTAATATAATTAGTTGCTTACACTTTTATGATATATGAAATCAGGTCGTCGATGCCTACTGTAGATTGTTGCAGTATGAACATGAACCGAAGTCGAAACTGTTTCTATCCCCCTACATAGCTGTAATGATGACTATTCCATTAAATCCTTGCTTAACTTTATTTTTTGTCTTGAACCAGGCATCACATACAATGACAAACCTGATATTATCCCCTATTTGACATGTAGGAAATGGTAATCCACTCCCAGGCAAAACACTTAGTGAGGGAGGCAGTTATTGGACGCTTTGAACCACATCTGTATCAGATTGATATTCCATATGTCAATGTTAACGAGGTGGATTCCTATGTTTAATGCTTGGATTTGTATTTTTATCGCATGAAAGTAAAATATTTAGATGTATGTTTAATGGCAGTCTATTGGTGCAGGTCTTCTTACCGGTTCTCGTAAAGAACCATTGGACATTGTATGTATATGACCTAGCAAACAGGAGAATCCAACTGCTAGATTCTCGTCCTGGTAGGAAGAAGACAATGTTGAGTGGATTTCAACAAAATCTGGTAAAGTAACAAGCAACAACTAATAATTTGTTAGGTATGTCTTCCCATAAAAATTTCAAATGTTGCGTTAATAAATGTTTCAGGCCAAGGTTGTCCTGTGGTTGGCTGCCCACAAAAAAGAGGTCCCTTATGATTTGAGGACATTCAATTTCATAACACCTGATGTACCCCTCCAACCTAATGAGTGAGTGTTGACCTTGTAGTCCGGGATATTGTATAGGATTGCAAGTTATTTTAAGTTCATCTCTTATTTATAATTCCACACTTAATAACGTATTGGTAATTATATTGACGTAGGCACGATTGCGGAGTTTTTGTAATGAAATTCATGGAATTGTGGTCAATGGGGGGGTTCTCCAAATCAATCGATGTGGTACGTAGGATCAATTATCTATGACTATCTCATTAATGTTAAAATAGTTAGAAAAGCCTAATTAATTAATTTGTTGATTTGTTGCTATCAACTTGAATGAATGCAGGGGAAATTGAAACATTACAGGTTGAAGATCATGGGGAGTATGTTGTTCTCAGCACAAAATGCACACCGAGACCGTGTCCGTAGAAATTAAAGGGGATTGTAATTTGTGATAAGACTGTATAAAGTTAGCACATTTGTATGTAATTTATGGTGGACATATGTAGTTCTTTAAATTTTTTTTTTGGTGCCATCTGCGGAAATGAACACTGGGATTATGGGATTAGTCAGAGTTTGATTGTTTTTTGACTTAAGTTGATTGTCATTGCATTGTAAGTAAATAGGGAGAATTAAATCTAATTAGAATGAATCAGGAAGAGACTTGATGTCAGTAACTATTCTTCGTGGCTGTATGCATCTTCTTGATCAGGCTGCCAGTGAGAGAGTAAACTTCTTGAAGACTCACTTGGTAAGAATAAACTAATGCATTTTCAGAGTATGAACCTCATATTTTATTCTGTTTTCTTTAATTTTATTTTTTAAATTATAATATGGCTTTTGGATTGTAATTCTCTTTAGGAGGGCAAGCCAAGACACTAATGTTTGTTCACATTAGCCCTGAACCGGATGCTGATGGAGAAACAATTCAGTACTGAATATTGCTGATTTTGGACTTGCAAGGTAAAATTCATATTATCTTTTACATTTTGTATGTGGGTTTTGATGGTCATTACTTTTCAAATCTTTTTGAGCAAGCCTATAAGATTCTTTCTTTTAATACATTCCTTTTCTTTTGATTTTTTTTGTTTATATTTCTTTTTAGAGAACACTTGATGGTCTGACTTTTAGCAAAACCAAGTTCCTTTTTTCTGGTCTCATCGATGAAAAAGAAATATATGGTGGATATGTAGAAAGATACCAAGGCCCTCTCTGCTTTTGGATTAACAAATGCACTTTTAAAAATGGATTTCATTTACAAAATAGACATGGAGAAAAGATAAAGATATTTTCTTTTGTAGCCTTTGAGGCCTGGCTCAAGTGGTACAAGGATGGGGAGAGTTTGTGAGGTTCGAGGTTCAAGCCCCAATGGGGAGAAAAATTTAGCTATTAAAAAAATATATATTTTCTTTTGTAGCTGGAATGTTAGTTTAAAAAAGAAAGACTGTCCATTTCTTTCTTTGGAAAGTTAGACTTTCCTCCTTTTTTTTTGGCTTTTTATTTGTTAGAATGTTTTTTTTTTAACACAGTGGAATGAGAATCTAGAAGCCTTAAATTGGGCCGGAAATGGTCCTGAAATAAGTTGGGATGGATTAGAAATTTTTAAAAGGAATTTGATGGGTTTATGCATTCTCAAAGATAATTTGTTGTGTTAATTATTATAGTAGTTGTGAATTCTTTTTTATTTATTGTAACTCCATGACTTCAGCTGGTGTTATTTCCCCATTAATGACATTACCCCGCCTGTTTCTGAATTGCTAGAGATTTTATGATTGCTCATGCATTGCTACTTCCCCCAGGTACCAGCCACCATTACCAGCTGAGCAGGTGAAGGCATGGACAGAATTTGACTATGAAGGAGGTTGTGCAATGGTTTCATGCTCCGTGATCTTGTTTTTCTCAATTTATCCCTGTTTTAACATTTTCTCTGGTTGCAGAGGGTTCACCTAGTGGTCGAGGTAAAGGCCGTGGTGGTAGAGGGAAGGGAAGGACTAGAGGTGTATCTGGTATGATATCTAATTGCATGCCTTCACTTTCAAAATTGATTGGTGACTCACTATGCATGAGAACCTAGTCCACTGCATGCTTTTATTTCAACACATCACAGAGGCTCCTTCTTTCTCTTGCTATGAGTTGGCCCTTCTATTGAGCACTATTGTTACAACAGGTTGTTATCATTCTCTTCTTTTCTCATGCTGGGACCACAGGCCCATCACACATTTCTAATTTAACTTCAAAGATATTAGCTATTGGGTGTAATAGGTGACACTGATCAACAAAATAGTTGAAGAGACATTATGATTTTCTCAATGAAGTTTGAACTGAAAATTTGAGGGTTGGAGTTAGACTCACCTTGTGTATGTTTTACAGTACCATGTATTATTTCTGCTGATACAAATTTTTTTTTAACAAACAATTTGTATATCTTTAAATGACTACATTGTCTCTTTTTCATCAAAAAGATTGAGGCATCCCCATCATTACCACCTGAAGTATATTGAAACAAGTCAACAACACTCCTACATGCCTCCTTGATCCAGTGTGTGCCCAGTTTAGTTTTAACATATTGTTACTACCATAATGTCACTACAAACTCCATTTCGCTACACATTGACGTTTCTTTTCAGCAAAAAGATATTACTGAACATGAAATTACCTCTGTATTTCAGACCATTGAGATTCTTTTCAGCAAAAAGATATTACTGAACATGGAGGTTAGTTGACACTTTCCTTTTATTGCTATGCTAATTCACAGATGATAGAATGTTTCAAACTTTTTCCCATTCAATTTTTTGTTCATTGCTATCAATTTGAAGATTTCTGTTTGATTCTATTGGTACTTTATTGTTAACTGTATGAAAGCATGCTTATTGTAGAGGCATTTATTAAAATATTAAAATTTAATTTTTTTTGTAATAGGATCTATCATTTCATCCAACCAGAAGAGTTTCTCCAATTCTATGCATTTATCTAGAATACACAGACAATCCCATCCTTGACTAGGATTCTTCTATATCTGTAAACAAACAGCACCGACAAAGACTTGAGAAACCCTAATCCTCGGCTAGCACATTATAAGAGATCCACAAAAACATATACACATCCTCAGCAAGCGACAGAAGGCGGCGAAAATGCAGATCTTCGTGAAAACCCTAACTGGGAAGACCATCACCCTCGAGGTTGAATCCAGCGATACCATCGACAATGTCAAGGCCAAGATCCAGGACAAGGAAGGTAATCAATCATCTTTTGCTTTCCTCTCGTTTCTCTGGAATATGTGATAAAGTAATGGAAAATGCTAGAAAATTATTAAACTAGAAATTTTGTTCAGTTTTCATGTGTTTAATGGAACGCATCAGTTTGTTGAAGTTCTGAGCTTTTCTCTTATATAAAGGTTTAATGGGTGCTTGTTTAGAAATTCGAGAGAGTAGAAGAAAATGCTAGAAAATGATTGAGCTAGGTTCATGTTTTGAAGGAACTAAACTGACATCGATTTCTCTAAGATCCGAGCTTTTTATTTCTTGTTTCTTAAGGTCTGATGTTTGATATTTGTTGGTTTGATTGTTTAGGGTTTTGAGAGTTGTATCAATTTTCGACGACCTACTTTTTTTTTTCCCGTGTTTTTTTAAGGTCCGATATATGATATATGTTGACACGATTGTTTAGGAATTTGAGAGAAGTAAAAAAGTTAAAAAATGCTTAAAATGGGAACTGGTTTGAATTTCCGTGCGTTCCATCAAATTGATATTAAGATCTTGAATGCTTGATCTTTTTCCTTGTTTTATGAGGCTCAACATGTGATATTTGCTGGTGTGATGATTGTTCAGGAATGGAAGGAAAACAAAGCTAGGTGGTAGGAAATCTTTATGATAGGAATTCTTAAATTGAACTAATTAAACTGATGTCAATTCCTCAAAGCTTATTTATGATATGTGTTGGTGTGATGTTAAGGGATTTGAAGGAAGTAGAAAGTACATAGAATTTGCTTAAGATATGAAATTGTTCAGTTTGGTATAGATCTCTTGAAAATCTCAACTTGGGTTTGCTTACTAAAGGCAGGCTATGTGATGTTTTGTTGGTGCGATTGTTTAGGGATTCCTCCGGACCAGCAGCGACTGATCTTTGCTGGAAAGCAGCTTGAGGATGGCCGCACTCTTGCTGATTACAATATCCAGAAAGGTTAGTGGAAATTTATCAGTCCTAAGTTTTAAATGTGCATAAAAAAGGAGAAATGAATTTGAAGTATACAATTTTTTGCTGCCTTGTTCACAAGAACAGTTCAATGCATAGAGATTGTCAGTTTCTCAGAACTCTATCAATGGAAATACAACCTTTCAATTTTTTTTTTCCTTTTATCACACATAATCTATGTGATGTAGGCTTGGTGCTTTTTCATTGACTCTTATGAGTTTATTGGCTGATTGAATTTGGGATTTTGAATGAATGTGTTGTGCATAATCAACTCTGCACCTGGTTCTGAGGCTTCGTGGTGGTATTATTGAGCCATCCTTGATGCAATTGGCTAGGAAATATAATCAGGACAAAATGATCTGCCGCAAGTAAGTTGAAACTGCCATAGAATATGGTCATTGCAATTATTTCACTTATCCTTGCATCCTTATTCAATTAGTTGATTTATTGTTGGTTCTCTAACACTTTGCAACCAAATAATTGAAATGATTTTCTTCATTTAGTGAATGAATGCATTCTCCTCTGTCATTTTAAGTTTAACTTAATCTATGGACGCAATTGTTGGGTTAAGCCCTGTTTTCCATTTTGAGTTTTAGCTCACACTGTTAGAAGGGTTTGCTGAATTCAGTCTGTTTTACATGTGGTTTGGCAATGATTCTTATGACTCTGCAGGAATGTTTTTGTTTGGTTTTGTTAAAAGGGGGAAAAAGTGCAATCAAGCCCTTGAGGCCTGGCTCAAGTTGTAAAAGGTTGGGGTGGGTTTATGGGATTCCAGATTCACATCCCAATGGGGGAACAAAAAAAAGACAAAAAAAAAAAATCCTCAATCCACACTTTATTTAGAGAGTAGGTTCTGTTGGTAGCTGGATGCATGGATTAGATCTTTTTGGTAGCTGAGATTTTTCATAAAATTAAAAAATATAAAGTGATCCTTGTATTTTTACCCCATTTTCCTATTGGTTTGATTTGTGCCTACCTATTTCATTTGTCATTTTTGTAGTTTCACCCACAATCTTCTATAATTTTGTTGGAATTTATCTGATGTCATATCTGGAGCATGCTAATTATTAGGACGAGTCAGCTATGTATGAACATGATATGATTCTCATAATGCTCATTGTGGAATATTTTGTTTCAGATGTTATGCACGCCTGCACCCACGTGCTGTCAACTGCAGGAAAAAGAAGTGTGGCCACAGCAACCAGGTGTGTATTCCTCTTTATCCTTACAAAAATTCGGATATATCAAAATTGATTTTATAGTGATACCTTTTCTCTGTGTACTTGAACTGCAGTTGAGGCCAAAGAAGAAGATCAAGTAGATGACTGGATTGGAGGTTGCTTTGGTGCATGCAGTGTCACTCACGGGGAGCATTGAATGTGCCATGGCTACATGGATGAGTTTGCTAATAGAGGATTTTTAGGGATCAAAAGTTGTAGGCCTAGACCTCTTGCATTGATTTGGTCACAAACGATGCTTTTGTTTTGATACTCTGTTTCTTGGTTGCAGTTTGACATTATTAAGCTTATTAAATTTTTGCTTAAGACAATTTTAATTCGAAAAAAGATAGTTTTCTGTTGATGCCCCTTTCAGCAAGTATTGAACTAAACAAGTATTGAACAACTGGTTAACGATTATCACCAGTTGAATTAAACCATCCTTCATGTTTGTTGTACATTTGCGTCACTTCTCTTCACCTTAGACATCTACCTCTCTACCTTTTCCTGCATGTCGCACAATTTGCCTGACATAAGTCTTGTTTGGATAGACTTATTGGAAACGCAAGGCATTTTTTTTTTTGTTATACACAATATTTTTATGTGCCCGTTTCAGCTTCTGCTGTTCAATAGAAGTCGGTGAAAGTTTCCAAGGGAAAGTTATATCACATGAAAAATTCGTCTAAAGCCTCTAGCGACTTAGGGAAAGTTTCAGAGTGTCGGAGCCCGTAACTTAATTGAAGCACATGAGCATGCCATCACATGTTGCCAGTGTCACATGACGTGCCCACAAGTCATGCAGTGCCTGTTGGCAGTGTCGTGCCAAGCCGATTTGCCATTGAATATCTTATCACTTGCTGTTGGTTGTTCCAATGGTGAAGATGGAAACCTTGCCTTCATCAGGGGCTCATCATCAATCCTGGCAACCTTGGGTGTACACAGCCTCAATGCAGGCTTAGGCAATCTGGCTACTGAAATGCAAATGGCTGTAGCTTAGGCCTTTTGTTTTAGCTTTTGTTTGGTTGAAGTTGGAATGTAGTGTATGAATTATAAATGCAATTCTACATGTGAAACTAGAATAGGAACCCTTTTAGTAGATGTAATGCTATGGAGGTTGATGTACCACTGTCAGAAATTAAATCAGTTGATATTTCTGCCAGAGCAATTACTTCCTTCATTTGACAAAGTTCTTAAATTAAATTGGGTATCTCTGTTTAGTTCATAAGGCCTTCGGTGGTGGCGTTATATAAGAGGGCAAGATGTGTAGGTGAAACCAGGTTGCGTGCTTGCATTCCTTAATTGGAAGCGAGAAGGAAAAGGATTACAATTCAGGAATCCTAAGCCCCGAAGGGAAAGCAAAAGGAGCTCGGCGAAGAATGATCTTGCAATAAGGGTAGAATTATGAGTAATTCATCTCATCCATCAACTGTCTACAATCATAAGAAAATACGCCAATATTCTTTTAGAAAATTGCATTAGAAAATATGCCATGAATATCCATTCCTTTTGTTTCTCTACTCTTATGCCTTATACATCATCAGACTGCATGTTCATGGGGGTTTTGGAACAAAAATAACTTGTTTTCAAAAAATATTCTCTAAAGTAAATCCCCTATCAAAATAAATTCTAAATTGGTGTTTCTCAATCATGTGGATGCCAAGATATATATATAAAACATTTTTTTCGTGTGCCTTTTTCCCTTTTTTGTCCTACGTTTTTTTTTTTGTGGGCAAAATTGGTCATGGCTTAGTAATAAGAACCCACTTTGCCCTTGGGTTAGTTGGGTGGATATTGGCTTGATTGATTACAGTAATAAGGTTTTTCAGAGACTTATAGTCAATATTTGTGTTTAAATTATCAATGGACTCCTACTTTAGTATTGGGAACTAGCAAGTTCAGACAAGAGAAAAGGGAAACTCAAGAATAATCCATAATCACTTGAAACATATTAGTCTTTATTTTGGAAGCTATTATGTATGATTTTAAAAATTCTTATTAACCATTCTCAAAATGCAGTAGCTCCACACCTTAAAAGTAATCATTCGGCACATCGAAAAATGGTGATCATCATCCCAAAATTTTGGACTAATGGGAATGACACCGTTCAAGCACAAAACACATTTTCATCACTAAGTACTTGGTTAAAAACAAAATCTATCAAGTCAATTATCGTTAGATTACAGGCAGGTTACCTCTATAATTCCTAATTTACAACTGTTACAATTAATGAAGCACGTGTTTGTCATACAAAGCAAGATGTCTCTCTTGCTGGGATTCCTGAAGTGAAGCAGCTCAACCCCATAATGATGTTTTGTGAGTTCTTCCATAAGTTTCAGCACAATGAATTTTGTATATTCCTCTGGGTTCAGATGTTGGCTGTTGTTGTTCCTAACGTTTGGAAAAAGTAAGATAGACACCCTTGTACACCCTTGTACTTTTAGTACATTGGCCTTGTACACTTAGTGTAAATGCCTTGTACAGTTGCAGAAATTCAACCTAGATCATACAACATAACTAGTGCATATGGCTGGGTTAACCACGTTCCAATGTCATGGCTCACCGAGTTGGGGAAAAATGACACCAAATCGAGGTTCCTATTCATCATAAGCGCGCTATCTCATCCAATGAATGTGTAAGAAGGGAAATGAGGAATGTCCCCCTTAGAAACAATAAATGAGCAAGCAATTTTTTCAAAAGCATTTCAAATCCTTCAAGATAGGCACCCTTGTACACACTTGTACAGTTAGCACATTTGCTTTGTACACTTAGTGTAAATGCCTTGTCCAGTCACCAAATCCCTAATAGGTACACATTTTCAAGTGAATATGGGTGGGTAACCAATGTTTCCATTACCATGGACTAGGGAAAATGACACAAAAGTTTACCCTAATTTCGATTCATATTCATCATTACTAGGGAAGCTAATAGGATGAATGAACATGGTAGACATCAATTAAATTGCATGCAGTGCGTGTGTTATCAAGCAACATGTGTGAGGATTGTTCCCCACGTTTGGAAAAAGTAAGATAGACACCCTTGTACACCCTTGTACTTTTAGTACATTGGCCTTGTACACTTAGTGTAAATGCCTTGTACAGTTGCAGAAATTCAACCTAGATCATACAACATAACTAGTGCATATGGCTGGGTTAACCACGTTCCAATGTCATGGCTCACCGAGTTGGGGAAAAATGACACCAAATCGAGGTTCCTATTCATCATAAGCGCGCTATCTCATCCAATGAATGTGTAAGAAGGGAAATGAGGAATGTCCCCCTTAGAAACAATAAATGAGCAAGCAATTTTTTCAAAAGCATTTCAAATCCTTCAAGATAGGCACCCTTGTACACACTTGTACAGTTAGCACATTTTCTTTGTACACTTAGTGTAAATGCCTTGTCCAGTCACCAAATCCCTAATAGGTACATATTTTCAAGTGAATATGGGTGGGTAACCAATATTTCCATTACCATGGACTAGGGAAAATGACAAAATATGTTTACCCTAATTTCGATTCATATTCATCATTACTAGGGAAGCTAATAGAATGAATTAACATGGTAGACATCAAATAAAATGCATGCAATGAGTGTTATCAAGCAACATGTCTGAGGATTGTTCCCCACAATTGGAAAAAGTAAGATAGAAACCCTTGTACACCCTTGTACTTTTAGTACATTGTCCTTGTACACTTAGTTTAAATGCCTTGTACAGTTGCAGAAATTCCACCTAGATACAACATAACTAGTGCATATGGCCAGGTTAACCACGTTCCAATGTGATGGCTCACTGAAAAGGGGAAAAATGACACCAAATCAAGGTTCTTATTCATCATAAGCGCGTTATCTCATCCAATGAATGTGTAGGAATGGAAATGAGGAATGTCTGAGGAATGTCACCCTTAGAAAAATAAAATGAGCAAGCAATTTATTCAAAACCATTTGAAATCCTTCAACATAGGTAGCATTGTACACACTTGCACAGTTAGCACATTTGCATTGTACACTTAGTGTAAATGTCTTATACAATGGCAAAAATTTGACATACCTAAAACTAAAAGCGTGCATATGGGTGAGCTACCATGTTCCAATGTGATGCCTAAGGGAAAATGGGGAAGGGAAAAGGGGGAAGTGAAACCCAATATAGGTTCCTATTCATCATTATTGTGGTTGGTCATCCAATCAACATGTATGAAGTAATAAAATTGAACGGGATGAGTGCGTGATCAAGGAATGTGTGTGAGGGAATGTTCCTCATCCTTTCAAAATGGAAATGATTTTAAAACATTGCAAATACTTCAACATAGGTACATTTGTACACCCTTGTACATTAAGCACAAGTACCTTGTACACTTAGTGTAAATGTCTTGTACACAGACATAAATTCCATACAACCACTACTGAATGTCTACTCATGCATAGGTTAATCATGTTTGCAATCTTTTGGTTAATAAAATAAGAAAAAACTGAAGTCTCAATTTGTTCCCTATACTTTTGTAACAATACAAGCAAATTAAAAAATAGCAATATGTCCATTAATGTGAAGCTATTCGAAGTTAATTCCAACTTTCCAGCTAGAATTCAAAATAAGATTATATGTTAAGCATGACAAATTATTATTCAAACATATATTTTATTCAGTAAAAAGCATGCCTAAAGATGGGTTCCATTCAACTAGTGAACAGCTTTTTAAACATCACATGTGGCACCAGGCCTAATGATTACTACCAAAAAGTGCTATTTTGTAGACCTAATTATAATGGTTTTAAGCACCTTTGGGTAGTAATCATATTCATTTAACCCAATTAATTCATTAAGGTCCTTAGTAATTGGTTTTAACCATTTTGTGGCAAGTTTACATGTTTATATCAGCTTATGAATCAATTCAAGCATGCCAAATGATGGAGGAGCTACTTAGACAAGCCAACAAAAGGAGAGAAGCAAAGAGAAGCAAAGAAAAGCAAAAGAGAAGCAAAGAAAAGCAAAAGAGAAGCAAGGAGGAAATCAGAGGACAGCAGCTGCAGTGTTCTTTGGCACTTTTGGAGCACTTCCCGAAGTCCATTTTTTACATTCTATATACCGTTTCAAAGCTCAAGAAGTCAAGAATCCAACGCTTCAAACCGTGCACGATTTGGAGCTGAAACGAGGAAGTTATGACCTTCGGAAGAAAACTGCTCCAGGTATGCGAAAATTTCGCATACCTTCTGAATGGTATGCGAATTTCGCATACCTCCTGATCAGGTATGCGAATTTCGCATACCCCCTCCCCTGTTTTGCCGACTCCACACGAGATCTTTTCTTTTAGATATTTTTGTATAAATTTCCATTCTTCTCCTTGTAATCCACCAATCATAAGATTTCTTAGCTAGGAAGGATGGAAAAGCTTCTCTATTTATACTCCTTTGCATCCGTTGAAACATATGGAGAAATTTATGTAATATACCCATATATAGAAATATAGATACTCTGTTTTTCCTTCTCTTTCTCATTTTCTTAGTAGCCAAACATCCTTGGTGGATGAAATCCCCAAGGATGAGAGGCTAACCTTTTAAGTTTCTCAAAGTATGGATGTTATGTGATGGCTTGGATGCATTCCCATAGAAATTTCTTGCACCCGGAAGGTAAGGTAGTCGTTTTTCATTAATGGTTCATTAATGCAAAGTTTAGTTTTTATTTCCATTAGACAACTTCCAATGGCCAATACTTGATAAGCTTTTGGATTTCTATCCATTAGTTATCTCCTACGAGCTATTGGAAGGTGAGGTTTTCAATTCCAAGTTTTGCATTAATCCATTAGAACCAATTTCAATGGCCATTGAAAGGTGAGTTTATCACTTGGAATGACTTTGAGTTGCCAATATTTGGTAAGCTTTTGGCTTTAGACCATTAGTTATCTCTTACGAGCCATTCAAAGGAAGTCTAAGGTGACTAACCATTGATGAAATTCACTACCATCTGTTTTGCCATTTTAAAGGATTAAAACTTGATTTGCTAAATCCATACCGGTTCGGGAAGCAAGCATCACCATAGTTGCAACCCCAACGCGAGGAGCCTATCCTGAGATTTCCAATTTGCATAAGAGCTCAATCAATCTTCCACAAACTCTCACATGGCAAGTCAAGGATATAAAACTCAATCATCAACAAGAGTCATTAAATAACTTACCTATCACAACATGCAAAGAGTGGGCATTATGCAAATTTGAGTATCTAAATAATTTCCACTCCCAAAGGTCCAACACTTAATCTTCCACAAAAATCTATGTGTTATTTATTAGTTTCCGAAAATAGTATGTCAAACTAATCTCTCCCCTCAACCTAGTTCTTTTCAAAGCTTAGCAAACTAATCAACCTCCAATAGGCTAAGAACGCACCTCTTTTCTTTCACAATTTTTTTTTCTTGTAGGAGTGCAAAGCTTAAAGGCATTCTTTTCTAAATTGTCCATGTAACGGGGGTCCATCGATGACTCCCAACCAATCAAGGTTTAGGGCATCAAGCTTTAAGGATCTTTCAACCACTAACTCCTCGGATTTTACCCCGGACTTTTGAGAATAAATTTTTAATACCCAAGCACCTACAATATGTTAAACTCCACCTATCCACCCTTGTAATGAGCATTGAGGTCGGTGACTCCCAACCAATTAAGGCTTAGGGCACCAGGTTTTAAAGATTTTCACCATATACCCCTCAGACCTTGCTCGGGTTTCAAGGCAAGTAAACATTTTTCTTTTTCTTTTTCAAGGGCTCATTGGCCTTTTACAAGGTGTCTCAACACTATTAAAATGAGGTCAAAGGTACCAAGTCTAAAATTTTCCTAAGTCAAGAGGGAAATAGTTCTTCATCTTATAAACAGAACCTATTGTGTTTAGTGTGTGGATAGCTTAAAGTGGAAGAACTAAGCTTGAATTCAATAGAAGTTTCAACAATTCATCAACTTTAGTAAGCATAATACAAACTCTAAGATTATGGCAATAAGATAAGAATTTAATTTCTCCCATTTACTTTTGAGAATTTTTCCTTAATAACCATGGAGAGTAGAATAAAAACTTAAAAAAAAAAATTTTAAAATTAAGCAAAAAGCAACTAAATTACCAAAATAACTTAGCATTAATAACAATACTTCCTTCCTCAACTCTCCCCCCAACCAAGCTGAACATTGTCCTCAATGTGACAAAGCGATTGAAAAATAGGGAGGAAGTGGTACCTCCTGAGTGACATGGAGTCTGAGTCATATTGGAGAAACCACATGTTTGAAAGAAAACATAAGAGTTAGTGAGTAGAGAAAATAGAAAAATGCCAAGTTTTAAACAAAAATGATGTCTATGTATGATGTATCATCAGTAATACATCCAATCCCAAAATATAAGACATCAAAACATGGAGCTATGTATACTAATATAATATGAAAAAAAATTTAAGAGATGATCAAGTAATGGAAGGGTCCTATGGAGTTGATGCATCTGTGGTGGCCTTCTGAGTGGGTTGGATCAGGACTTTGGCCTCTGTTCTGGTATTCTCCTTGGATGGCATAGTCTTCTCAACTGGAGCTCTCAGTTGGAGCTATGGGCTTTGATGGTTTAAGGAGGTTAGAAATGGAGTGGGAGGCTTCATGTGTGTGATCCCAGGGTGCGCGGGGCTCTTTGACTGCTCTGGGGAGCTGTGGCATAGCCTCCTCGGGTCTTAGGCATGATGGAGCAAAGAAATGAGGCTTAGAGGCTTGGGATCTCCTCGTATGGTATCTGCTCTGAGGGCAGAATCAGGTAAATGTGAGGATGCATCTAGTGGGGCCCGTACAGGGGCGGCTCTCTGACTGCTCTGGGAAGCTGAAGTAGATCCTCCTCGGGTCTTGGGCATGATGAAATGATGAAAGGAGGCTCAGAAGCTTGGGTTTATGGAAGGTAAGGGTGGAGAAGCTAAAATTTTCGCACAGGGGTGTGCGAATTTCGCATACCTCAAGAGGGGGTATGCGAATTTCGCATACCTCAAGAGGGGGTATGCGAATTTCGCACAGGGCACTATTCATCCACGCAAATGCAAAAGTGTGGCTCCTTCAAATGGCCATAACTTCTTCGTTTCAAATCCAAATTGATCACCGTTTGAAGCACTGGACTCCTGACTTCCTAAGCTTCAAAATGACATATGGCATGCATAATTTGAGCTCCAGAAAGTGCTCCAAAAACGTGTCCAACACCTAACAATTGTCTATAATTTACGAGGAAACTCTGAAGAAAACCAAAATGCTTCTAACTGTGGCTCACTTTTAGAGTACTCACCATTTTCTCATCCAAACAATTTTTCAGAGCCAAACATGGATAGAAAAACAAGCCAAATCTCATATTTTGATCACAAAATATTATAATTTCCAGTATTGCAAATACTGATTGTGGTATTACTCATGATGGGTGTGATCAGGCACTGGGCGAGACGATTTCCAAAAGAGAAGACCAGGTTCCAGAGACTCCAAAAACCAGTCCAAGAACCAGAATGACCACATCCAAGGCCATGCCTTTCCTGCTCAGCTGATCCTTGAAGACTATCAGATGAAACAAATAGGGCAACACAAAGGCCAGAACACAGCACACACTGCTGCCCACTAGAGATAAGAAGTCTCCGCCCACCAGGATCACCCCCAGCACTGCCACCCATCTCAGCCAGAGGTAGTAGGCGCCATCACGGAACCGCCTCTCCATCACTTCATAGACGGGGTTCATCATGAGAGGAAAAGTGAAGAAGAGGTTCACACAGAGACCCAACTGAACCATGATGCTCAGCGAACCTTGCCCCAGATTGGTGGTGATAATGTCTTTGGTTTCTTCCCCGAATGCGAAGTAGCCAAAAGCGCCGAACCCTCCGTACATCACAGAAATGAAGGCCATGGACAGGGCGAGAACTTTTCCGAATTTGTCTTTGTCTTTAGCCTCTGATTCTAATGGCAAGACCATGCCGATTCCTTCAAAGGCGTAGACAGCAACGCCCACACCATAGAAGAAAACAGAGAAACCCCCAAAAACCCGTAGGGCAGGCCATTGGGGTTTCTCTGTTTTCTTCTATGGTCTGGGCGTTGCTGTCTACGCCTTTGAAGGAATTGGCATGGTTTGTGCGTATGTTGTTTACAGAGGGAGAGAAAATGGTAGGAAGATTCAGAATTTTCACTCTGGTGACATGGCATTTCCAGTTTACCAGCTGTGAAACTCATTAATTTACAACCAGCTGAGTTGGAAATGTAAAGGGCATTCTCGTCTGTTAACATCTGATATCCTTATCATTAATTAGATCAGTTAGATGGACCTTCTCTTAATTTTTGGGCCCAGCTGGGCCCAAAACACAATTGTCCCTTTGTTTTTCGTTTGATTCTTTGTTTATTGATTTATATTTTTGATGTTGGGTTTGGATTTGTTGGATTTTATTTCATTCCATTTAGATTTAGGCCTGTGCGTATTAAATATTTAGGTTGGGCCTCATTCTTTGATTTGAGCCTGGTAGGGAGGTTTTCTTATTTGTTTTGGACTTGACCTTGGGTTATTTTTATTTTCTATGTCTAGGCCCATTTCTTGGATTTCTTAGGCTGAACACGTGAAGGGTTGGATTTTCTCACTGGCCCCTATATAAGGGCACGCACAACCCTAGGGGAGAGAGCACACATTGAGGGGGTCGACTCACTTTTTTCTAGGGATTTCTGTCTTCCTCTATGACTGTCTGATTTTTGTAGTTTTGGTGAGGGAGAGTTCTATTTTAAATTGTATTGATTTGGAGTTTTACATCAGGATTTGGGAGTTGGAGGGTATTTGGGTTGTTTACGCTCATATCTATGTACATACTTCTTCCATCTTTGTTTAATTTTTTAATTTTTCATTTACATCCCTCCACTTTTCGACGATGGCTTTTTTCGTAACTCAACTCCCTTCATCTCTCTCTCTCTCTCTCTCTCTCTCTCTCTCTCTCTCTCTCTTTCTCAACAACAACTTTTTGACTCATTTCTCTCTTCTTCTCAATAATGGCTTCTTCTTTACTCAAATCTCTTCATCTCTCTCCTTCTAGACGTTGACTTCTTCTCAATAATGGCTTTATGATTCAAATCTCTTCATCTCTCTACATCTGGATAATGACATTTTCTTAACTCAAATCTCTTCAGCTCTTTCCATCTCGACAATGGCTTCTACTTCTTCCCGCTCTTATGATGTCTTTCTCAGTTTTATAAGAGTAGACACTCGTGATTCCTTCACTGCTCATCTCTATAGGCAGTTGTGCCGCAACGGAATCAACACTTTTTTAGATGATGAAGGGCATGAGAGAGGACAAGTCATAACCCCTGCACTCGTTACAACTATAGAGAACTCCAAGGTTTCTATCGTTGTTTTATCAGAAAATTTTGCATCATCTAGGTGGTGCTTAAAGGAGCTAGTGAAGATACTAGAGTGCAGGAGAACAAAGGGACAGAGGGTTATTCGAATTTTCTATAATATCGATCCATCAGATGTGCGGAATCAAATGGGGAAATTTGGAGAAACCATGGTTAAACATGAAAAGAATTTGGCGAATAGGGAAAGGTGCAGATTTGGAGGGATGCTCTTACTGAAGTTGCCAATTTATCTGGTTGGCATTCAAGGAATAAGTAGGTTTTTAAACCATGTATTTTTAATATGTTTCTATTATTATTAATAATAAAATGAAAATTGGTTAAGGAAAAAAAATTAGTAAAGAAAACTGCAATAGTAGTCACCGTTAAACCTATTGGCAGGAATGAGGCTAAGCTTATTGAGGAGATTGTTTGGAGCATTTTGGAAGGCATGGACAAGACTTCGATAAAATCAATTGATGATGGTATGGCCCAAAAGATACGATTTGTTCAGAGAATAAGGGATCGTATTCTGAGAACTTTGACACGATGGGCTAATGATCACCATGATAATGCTATCGCGAGAGATTTGATGTCAATAGCGAGTGTAATAAGGGCTTTTATAAGATCATATAGTCCCAATGACATTGCTATCGTGACAGAATTGATACAATTAGCTGGTGCAATAAGAGATTCTATAGAAATAATTGGTCCCCATGATGATGCAATCGTGAGAGCTGATAGACAAGCACCCGCACCAGCAGCTGATTCCTCTCCTCTCTAACAGATGCTGTTATGGTTAGTTAGAGAATGGTTAGGTGGTTCAATAGATGGTTAGATGGTTAGGTTAGTTACACTGTAATATATATATATAGCCATTGGTCTACTGTAACTGACGTATGAATTGAAACAGATTCTTCTTTTTGCTAAATCAGTGCTCGAGTATTTTCATGGTATCAGAGCCATAGGCTCCTGAATTTTCTTTTTCTGATTTCTCTCCCTGGCAAGACAATCAAGAAATCTCCAACAACTCTTTCTGCTGCAACTTTCTTCTGATATACATCATCTGCAGATTATCTTTTGCTTTTCTTACTCACCTCAAGAAAGCTTTAAGAACATACAGTACCTAGTTTCCGATGGCTTCATCAACACAAACCACGCCGGAGATTGTCTCTTCTCAGGTAACCTCTACCCTGAACATGAGCATGCTGAATCATCCTCTTCCTATCAAACTAGATAGAGATAATTACATCCTTTGGCATACACAAATGGAAAATGTGATATATGCCAATGGATTTGAGGACCATATTGAAGGTCAGAGACCATGTCCTCCAAAAATAATATCCACCGGAGAAGTGAACCCAGATTTTCTGGTTTAGAGGAGATATGATAGTATGATCCTGAGTTGGATCTACTCCTCTCTCACCCCAGATGTTATGGGACAAATTGTTGGGCTACGAACATCTCATGAAGCATGGACAGCCCTCCAACGAAGCTTCTCTGCTTCCACCAAAGCAAGAACAATGCAGCTGAGACTTGCTTTTCAAACAACCAAAAAAGGCCCTCTTACCATGATGGAATACATCCAAAAACTCAAACACATCTCCGATAGTCTAGCAGCTATTAGAGAACCAGTGCCAGAAAATGATCAAATCCTTCAATTACTAAGTGGACTAGGGGCTGAATACAACCCCATCGTGGCTTCTCTCACAGCTAGAGATGATGACCTTCAACTTCATGCGGTACATAACATCCTTCTGACTCATGAACAGAGGCTGCATCTTCAAACCACAGCTGCTGAAGAAGACCTCCTCATTGCCAATATTGCAACTCATAACAGACCACGAAGGTCACAGTCCAACAAACCCTCTCAAGGGAAACCATCTCAGCCATTCATGCCAACCCCACAACCTGACACTCTTCCAGATTCACGACAGCAACATCCTCAAGGATTTCGCCCTAACCGGTTCAACAATAATCGATCCCGGACAAATAACCGACCACAATGTCAGTTATGTGGCAAGTTTGGGCACATGGTCCTCTCTTGTTATCACAGATTTGATGTGAATTATCAAGGGCCACATGCACCAGCCTCATCAACCTCTCAAACTGGTCCCACTCCTCCTGCTCAAGCCATGATAATAGCACCTTCCCCAGCATCAATGGACTCCTGGTTTCTGGATTCAGGCACCACTCACCATCTCTCCCACACGGCTGCTAATATCCATAATGGTACTCCATACAATGGTACTGACTCTGTGATGGTTGGCAATGGTAAGTCCCTACCCATAACCCAAGTTGGTCATTCCTTTCTCCACACTTCTGCTAAACCCTTTGTCTTACATAATGTGCTTCATGTTCCACAACTCACTTCAAATCTCATCAGTGTGTCAAAATTCTGTACTGATAATAATACCATTCTTGAATTTCATCCTTCTTCATTTTTTGTCAAGGACAAGGATACCAAAGTGACTCTTCTCCAAGGCCAACTTGAATGTGGACTCTACAAATTTCCTACCTCATCTATCAGCTCACCTACTGCCAGTTCTAAACATCAAGTGTTTCTCACAAAAACTCAGCCTACTACTATGTTGTGGCATCAACGAGTTGGCCACCCTTCTGCTATAATACTTCAGAAAATTTTTCATACATGTAATATCTCATATAACTCAAATAAAACAATTGATGTTTGCAATGCTTGTTGTTGTGCCAAAAGTCACAAAATTCCTTTCTCTTTGTCCACTTCCCGGGCCTCCTCTCCTCTTGAACTCATCCATGCAGACTTGTGGGGACCAGCACCTGTTCCTTCCTCCACAGGTGCCCGATATTTTTTGTTGCTCATGGATGATTACTTTAGGTTTGTATGGTTATATTTACTCCCTACCAAGGACCAGGTTCATTCCACTTTTGTTCAATTTAAAACTCTTGTTGAAAATCAGTTTCAGACCACCATTAAATGTCTTCAAACAGATCATGGTGGAGAGTTCACTGCCCTCACCAGATTTCTATCTCTTCATGGTATACTCCATAGATTTTCTTGCCCTTATACACCTGAACAAAATGGTCGGGTCGAACGCAAGATGCGCCATGTTGTAGAAACCGGGCTCACTCTTCTTTACACAGCTGCCCTTCCATCCAAATTTTGGTCCTATGCTTTCACTACAGCAGTTACCCTTATCAATTGCATGCCATCTCCTTTGCTCAATTACAGCTCCCCATTTTCTCTTTTTTACAAACACCCACCTGATTATTTCCATTTCAAAGTCTTTGGTTGTCTTTGTTATCCACACCTCAGACATCTCAACTCCAACAAATTTCAGCCACGGTCCATACCCTGTATCTTTCTTGGTTATGCAAGATTTCATAAGGGTTATTTTTGCCTTAATCCTACAACTGGCAGAGTATATATCTCTAGGCATGTAGTCTTTGCAGAGACTACATTTCCATTTCAGACATTGACTTCTCCTTCCCACCAATCAGCTGATTTTCCTGTCACTCCAGCATTTCCTTTTCCTCCATCTCCTGTTCTCTTCCCCTCCACAACTAGCTCTCCTCCAGCTATCCCATCCGAACCAGTCCCCACATCACCTCCAGCCAGCTCCTTGTCTTTAATCCCGCTCATTCAGGTGCCATTTGTGGATGAAACAGCTGAGATTTCTACTGCTTCCCTCCAGGACTCCACAACTCCAATTCCTAGCCATCCTATGATTACTAGATCCAAATCTGGTATTTGTAAGAAGAAGACCTATCTTACCTCACTTATGGCTGAGCCACGAACTGTCAAACAAGCTCTTCAAGACTCTAATTGGAAGCTTGCTATGGAATAGGAATATCAAGCTCTATTGAAGAATCAAACTTGGTCTTTGGTGCCACCTCCGTCTAATGCCAAAATTATTGGGTGTAAATGGGTCTTCAAACTCAAACATAAACCTGATGGCAGCATTGACAGGTACAAAGCTCGGCTGGTTGCCCAAGGTTTTCATCAAACCTATGGCATTGATTTTTTTGAGACATTCAGTCCAGTTGTGAAGCCTTGCACTATCAGGCTTGTTCTCTCCATTGCTGTCTCTTCCAACTGGCCTATTAAACAACTAGATGTACACAATGTTTTTTTAAATGGAGATCTTAAAGAACAGGTGTTCATGATGCAACCTCCAGGCTTTGAAGATAGCTCTTGCCCCACTCATGTTTGTCATCTACAGAAGGCTCTCTATGGTCTTAAACAAGCGCCTCGAGCCTGGTTCCACAAGCTCAGCTCCTTTCTCTTACAGTTGGGATTCCAATGCTCAAGGGCTGATGCATCTTTATTTTATTTCCACTCTGCATCTGATATTGTCATCCTCTTAATCTATGTGGATGATATTCTCATTACTGGCAGCAATCCACCACAAGTCCATCATATCATTTCTCAGCTTAGCTCTCATTTTGCTCTTCGAGACCTTGGGGATATTAGCTACTTCCTTGGCATTGAAGTCACCCGGCTTCCTCATGTTCTTCATCTCAATCAACAACGCTACATACATCAGCTACTTGAGCGTGCTGATCTTCTTGGGGCCAAATCTGCTAGCACACCTGGTGCTTTGGGAAAATTATTATCAGTAGTAGATGGAGAACCTTTATCTGCTCTTGATGCTACTCACTATCGTAGTCTTGTGGGTGCTCTTCAGTACATCACTCTTACAAGACCAGAAATCTCATTTGCAGTAAATCGAGCTTGTCAATACATGGCTCATCCTACCACTTCTCATCTGCAAGCTGCTAAACGCATACTTCGCTATCTCAAAGGTACTGCTACTACTCATGGTCTTTCTATCCATGCCTCACCTTCTTGGTCTCTTCAAGGCTATACAGATGCGGATTGGGCTTCATGTCAAGATGATAGAAGAAGCACCAGTGGCTTTTGTCTTTTTTTTTGCACCAATCTCATCTCATGGTCCTCCACTAAGCAACGTGTCGTCTCTCGTAGCAGTGCAGAATCGGAGTACCGGGCACTTGCTTTTCTCACCGCTGAGGTCTCCTGGGTTCAATTTCTGCTCAAAGAATTGTGCATTCCTCAACCGGACACTCCTCTGATCTGGTATGACAATATCAGTGTTGCTGCTCTTGCAGCTAACTCTGTCTTCCATGCCCACTCCAAGCACATAGAGATTGATCTTCACTTTGTCCGTGATAAGGTCCTTCGCAAAGAGCTTTTGATTCAATATGTTCCTTCTACCGACCAGTTGGCAGATGTCTTTACTAAACATGTTCCAAGCTGTCAGTTCTCAGCCGCTCGTACTCGTCTCTCTATTGTCCCGAGACCTGTCAGCTTGCGGGGGGATGATAGACAAGCACCCGCACCAGCAGCTGATTCCTCTCCTCTCTAACAGATGTTGTTATGGTTAGTTAGAGAATGGTTAGGTGGTTCAATAGATGGTTAGATGGTTAGGTTAGTTACACTGTAATATATATATATAGCCATTGGTCTACTGTAACTGACGTATGAATTGAAACAGATTCTTCTTTTTGCTAAATCAGTGCTCGAGTATTTTCAAGAGCTTTGATACAATTAGCTAATGAAATGGAGGCTCTTACACAATCAGTTATTTCCAAAGATAAGGGTATCGTGAGACATTTTGCAGGTGAAGCTGGGGCACCTTTGCGAGCAGAGAACAAAAGGCTTTTTCGTAGTCACATTGAGGAAGTACGTTCCATCTCTTCTGACTATGTTGGGGAAGATCCGAAGAGACAAGGAAAACTTCTTTCAAAAATACAGGGTGTAAAAATCTAAGTTTAAAATTCCGCACTTCTGTAAAGGCAAGAATTCTAGGTTTAACATGGAGCACTACGATAAAGGCAAGACTTCGTGCCAAACAAGTCCTTATCGTTCTTCATTACGTGAATGATTCAATAGTCAACAGCCATACCAATGCCTCCATATTGGTTTTAGCACTAGGTTCTTGGAATCTCCTGCATGTGCTGTTTTCGCAGTCCTGTGAGGATGTGTTCCATGGCAGTCCCGTTAATATATTTTGTGAATTGAACTTGAGTGATCTTCGTTCCTCTGAGGTTAGCTGCTTCGGCAATCCACTGAACTGGGGTAATGGAGTGATGAGGTCAGCTAGACCTAAGTGACTGCAATTTATCAGATGAAATAAACAACCTTAGTAGTCTTGGCTTCTTATCTTCATTGGAAGAGCTAGATATGGGTGGGAACAACTTTGTTACTTTACCTTCAAACATCAGCCGACTTTCTAACCTGCAATGGCTGGGGTTTAAAAATGGTAGAAGATTGCGAGTACTGCCGGGGCTTTCACCAAGCATAGATCATATATATGCAAAAAAATTGCTCGTATCAGAGCAATTAGCTTAAATTTTTATTTTTATTGTTTTCCCTTCCCTTCTAATGACTACCAGGGCCAACACCACCATTCATAACACAAACGACCCTCATAGCACATTGATTAGCATCAATGTTGCAGCTCAAACTCCATTAAAGCTTACCTCCACCAACTATGTATCTTGGAAACTACAATTTCAGACTCTCTTTATTGGGTATGATCTTCTAGGATTCATCGACGGATCACATCCTTGTCCAACAACAATTCTTCCACGAACCACTACACCAAATCCAGCACATACACTCTGGATCAGGCAGGACCAACTCTTTCTCAATGCCATTCTTGGTTCTCTGTCCCCCACCATAATTCCATTTATTGCTTGACTAAAAACAGCAAGGGAAGCCTGGACAATATTGGCCAATACATATGCCAAACCATCTCGTGGAAGAATCAAGCAGGTGAAAAATCAATTAAAACAAATCACGAAGGGATCCATAGGTGTCTCTGAATTCCTTCAGACCATCAAGGCTCGGGTTGATGAACTTGCCATCCTAAACGCAGTTGTTGATGATGAAGATCTCTTAGAAAAGATTGTTGAGGGACTTGCGATATCATGATGCCTCCTCTTTCTCCTCCTCCCCCATTTTCTCTCTCTTTCTCGAATTTTCTCGAGAGAGAAAATCTGAAAACCCTAGCCTCCTTCCTTCTCTATTCTTTCTGATCTTCCTCAAACTTTCCTTTTGAGGAAGATCAGAGAGAATAGAGAGGGATCATAATAATCAATGCCTGGGCGTTGATGAAAACCCTTTGCAACCAAACGAGCCTTGAACTTGTCAATAGAGCCATTAGAATTACGTCTAGTACGGAAAATCCATTTACAACCCACAACATTTTGACTAGGATTGGAAGGCACTAGTTCCCATGTCCCATTCCGAACAAGAGCATCATATTCTTCAGACATGGCCTTGCGCCATTTTGGATCTTTAAGAGCTTGGGTTGGTGTGGTGGGTTCAAGATCAAGAGGTTTGGATAATTGGATGTGAAGATTGAGTTTTTGAATAGGTTTGCGAATGTTGTTTTTGGCTCTAGTTTGCATAGAATGGTTTGAGTTTGTGGTGTGGTGGTCTGGTTGAGTGGTGGGTGGCAAGGAGTTTGTGAAGGGCAGCTGATGTGGTTGGTTTTGGTTGTTGGCGGGGCTGAGATGAGAAGTAACAGGTGCAGAAGCTTCACATTGGAGTTGCTGTTGAGGATGAACTGCAGATGGTGGTACGAGTGCTGATGTTGTGGTGTTGATATGAATTAGTGGTGGTATCCAAGTAGAAATAGAGGTTGATTCAGGTCGTGGAGCATGTGGAAGAGAAGATTTAAAAGGAAAAATTGATTCAACAAATCTAACATACCTAGAAACAAAATTTTTTGATGTGGATGGATCATAGCAGAAATAGGCACTTTGAGTTAGAGAGTACCCGAGAAAAATACATGGCTTAGAATGAGAGTCAAGTTTATGGCTAGAATAGGGGCGAATCCAAGGATAGCATAGAGAACCAAATATTTTGAGTTTTGAGTAATTGGGAGGAGTACCAAAGATTTTTTCATAAGGGGATAAGAGATTTAATATTGGAGTTGGCATCCGATTGATCAAGTAAACGGTTGTGGCAAAGGCATTAGACCAATAAGGCAAAGGAATAGAAGCATGAGAGAGAAGGGTGAGACCTGTTTCAACAATGTGGAGATGGCGCCGCTCAGAGAAGCCATTGTGTTCGGGGGTGTGAGGTGGAGTAGTGAGATGAGAGATACCATGAAAAGCAAGAAAGTTAGAGAGAGAAATGTATTCACCACCATTATCAGAGTACAAGGTATGGATGTTTTGATTGAAGTGTTTTTCTACAATGGCTTTAAATCTTATGAATATGTCTTTGACTTGGGATTTTTGTTTTAGAGGATAAAACCAGATATATTTAGTAAAATGATCAACAAAAATTACATAATACTTAAAGCCATCATAAGACATAATAGGTGATGTCCATACATCTGAATAGAGTATTTGAAGAGGACGACTAGAATTAATGGTAGAATTGGAAAATGAGAGTTTATGACTCTTATTGCAATGACATGTGTTACAAGAAAAATGTAAAAGGCTGGGAGATGATAAAGCAAGATTATTTGTAGAGATGACATGCTTTAAAATAGGAAAGGAAGGGTGTCCCAATCGGTGATGCCATTCTGATGAGCTGGTTTTGACACTGGAAAAGGCAAGTAGAGGTGATGATACCGACCACTCATACACACCATCCTTAGTTTTGCCCTTCAAAAGCATTGCTCCTGTGCGAAGATCCTTTACAAGAAAAGAAGATGGTAAGAATGTAATTGAAACATTGTTGGAGATACAGAGTTTGGAAATTGAAATCAATTTTTTTTTCATGCTAGGAACATAGAGAACATTGGTTAAGGAAAATTGAGCATTGGAAGTGTGGAGAGAGAGGGAACCAGTATGTGTTATGGGAAGTCCTATGCCATCACCAATCATAATGTCGTTAGAGCCATTGTATGGTGCATGAATAGAGAGATTGCTCAAGTCGGAGGTGACATGATGAGAAGCACCACTATCCAATAGCCATGTTGGGGTGTTGGAGGTATTAGCAGCAAAGTGAGCTTTTGGTTGCCAGGAGGAGTTTGGCGTTGTTGTACTGGTGTTGGTGGATGTCTCAATTGGTATTAATCTGAAAGAGGGACAGTGCTTTGCTGTATGTCCTTGAATTCTGCAGATTTAGCAGTAGCCAAGATAAGGCTTTGGAGAGCTACGATCTAAACGTAAATTGTTAGCGCCAGTGGGTGTAGGGAATCAATTACCAGAGGTGGGTGACGGGCGCCAGCCCGTAGTGCTATTGCCAGGATTGGAGGGTGGACACCAGCCTGTGTTGTTTCCGGAGGAAGAATTAGAGTATGGCAGGTTTCGTGACCCAGAGTAGGCACGATTGGCAGGATTAGCAGAGGCAAGGAAGTAGGATTGTTCAGTCTTTGTGGTGCTTTGAAGAGAAGCTTCAAAGTTGAGAAGCTTTTCATGGAGTTCATCAAAGGAGATTGGAGTATCTCTAGCTTGAACTGCCCACACCAATTCTTTGTAGTCTTCACCAAGTCCCTCAAGAATCTTTTCTAAGAGATCTTCGTCATCAACAACTGCGCCTAGGATGGCAAGTTCATCAACCCGAGCCTTGATGGTCTGAAGGAATTCAGAGACACCCATGGATCCCTTCGTGACTTGTTTTAATTGATTTTTCACCTGCTTGATTCTTCCACGAGATGGTTTGGCATATGTATTGGCCAATATTGTCCAGGCTTCCTTGCTGTTTTTGCTCGAGCAATAAATGGAATTATGGTGGGGGACAGAGAACCAAGAATGGCATTGAGAAGAAGTTGGTCCTGCCTGATCCAGAGTGTATGTGCTGGATTTGGTGTAGTCATTCCTGGAAGAATTGTTGTTGGACAAGGATGTGATCCGTCGATGAATCCTAGAAGATCATACCCAATAAAGAGTCTGAAATTGTAGTTTCCAAGATACATAGTTGGTGGAGGTAAGCTTTAATGGAGTTTGAGCTGCAACATTGATGCTAATCAATGTGCTATGAGGGTCGTTTGTGTTATGAATGGTGGTGTTGGCCCTAGTAGTCATTAGAAGGGAAGGGAAAACAATAAAAATAAAAATTTAAGATAATTGCTCTAATACCATAACAGAATAAGAGATTGGAAATTCTGATTTCTTATTGAAGGAATCGATACAATATATACAGCTAAAATCATAATAGAGTTGCCTAGTCTTAAGCCTATATACATGGAATTATTAAGCTGGAAAAGAGAATATACAAAAAGATAAAGTTTGTTATAACAGCTGTAGAGAACAAGTCAAGTGAGGATGTGTCTATCTTATAACAACTTCTAGCTAGCAGGTTGCTGGGCACAAACTGCGGGTGAATTCTCTCTATATCCCATATATCATAATTTTAATTACAAAAAATGGTTTTGCAAAAGGAAAGCATCAATTTCTCTGTCTCAACGTCATAACCATTTTTCATTCTACAGGGTACTCCTTTTGCGGCATTACATTTCATTATTTCTGGGTATAAAATACCCGATTGGATAAGGTACCAAAGCTGGGCAGTGAAGTAAAAGTAGAGCTACCTCCAAATTGTTTTAATTCCAACTTCCTTGGTTTTGCTTTGTCTGTTGTCACTGTTCCCAAGTCACCTGCCTATCATCTTAGTTTTCTGACGAGGGGAACCCAATGCAACTGCTTGCTCTGAGGATCACTCTGTAGCCACGGGACATCATCCTTGATAAGGAGGAACCGCGGGACAAATGCACCCTAATCTTCCCGTATCATCTCTTGGTGGGTTGTATGTTTCTTTTGGTTTCTTTTCTTCTTTTCTTCCTTAATTTAATTGAGTTTTTTTTGCTTGTATAGATGTCTTCAGATCATTTAGAGGTACTGACTCACAACCGTATGATAATGTTCCAATTCAACTTTATCTATCCTCATCCTCACTATTCAGCTCTTGTCCTTCTAGAAATCCATGAGGAGAAACCCAGTGGCTCGGAATCAGATAATGCTGATTACTATACTTCTGATGAGGGAGGACCCACTGCAACTGGCTGCCCCAATGATGAGATGTGGGCAGAGTAATGCTTTGAATGCAGGCATTATCAGGACAATCCCTGATGAGGAGGAACCTAGAGAAATGCTTGATATGCATCCAAATCTTCCCATACCATCTCTTGGTGGGTTGTGTGTTTTTCTTTCTTAGTTTGATTTGAGTTGTTTAGCCTTGAAGATGTCTTAAGATCATTTAAAACTGTTGAAACCATGAATTAAAATGTCCCATAACTCTGTTTTAAATTAAATTTGCTTAGGATAACTCTCACATCAAATCCTAAAACAACTTTATCAACGAATTAATGCATGCATATGTTTCTTATCGTTCTTCATTTTCTAAAACCAAAAAGAGATGTGCTCTGGACTTTGTATTTTTGGATTCTATACATGGATCGATGGATTCCAAGTGGGTCATTGGAAGAGTTAATCTTGCTTTGCTAGGCCAAAAATAATTGTCTAAAAGTATTTCAACCATAGTTGTTAACTCATAAAACATATTGTGTATCGTTTTTTTATTTTTCTGTATTGTGTATCATATTATAGCATATCATGTATCGTAAGCTTTTTATATAATGAAAAATAAATAGAAAAAATGTGTATATGTATGTATATCTATTGATAGTATGAAGTATAGAGTAATATATAATAAAAAAAATATAACCAATTTTATGGAAAATAGAAGGATCTAAAGAGTTAAACTATATCACATCATATGAAAACAATGAATATTAAAGTTTTGAAAAGTTTAAATTAATAAAATATGACTTTAATATATGAATTCATCACATAATCCACAAAAATAAACTTCTTC